>NW_027142236.1:7013410-7308410 GCF_036365525.1 Heterodontus francisci
GTCCACATATATAAACAAATGTTGTTTATAAACTGTCTAGGACATAACTCTGGACACAGGTCTTTGTGTCTACATTCCTGGCAATGATAATGTGAAGCCTCATGTCCACATATATAAACAAATGTTGTTTATAAACTGTCTCGGTCATAACTCTGGACACAGGTCTTTGTGTCTACATTCCTGGCAATGATAATGTGAAGCCTCATGTCCACATATATAAACAAATGTTGTTTATAAACTGTCTCGGACATAACTCTGGACACAGGTCTTTGTGTCTACATTCCTGACAATGATAATGTGAAGCCTCATGTCCACATATATAAACAAATGTTGTTTATAAACTGTCTCGGACTTAACTCTGGACACAGGTCTTTGTGTCTACATTCCTGGCAATGATAATGTGAAGCCTCATGTCCACATATATAAACAAATGTTGTTTATAAACTGCCTCGGACATAACTCTGGACACAGGTCTTTGTGTCTACATTCCTGGCAATGATAATGTGAAGCCTCATGTCCACATATATAAACAAATGTTGTTTATAAACTGTCTCGGACATAACTCTGGACACAGGACTTTGTGTCTACATTCCTGACAATGATAATGTGAAGCCTCATGTCCACATATATAAACAAATGTTGTTTATAAACTGTCTCGGACATAACTCTGGACACAGGTCTTTGTGTCTACATTCCTGGCAATGATAATGTGAAGCCTCATGTCCGCATATATAAACAAATGTTGTTTATAAACTGTCTCGGACATAAATCTGGACACAGGTCTTTGTGTCTACATTCCTGGCAATGATAATGTGAAGCCTCATGTCCACATATATAAACAAATGTTGTTTATAAACTGTCTCGGACATAACTCTGGACACAGGTCTTTGTGTCTACATTCCTGGCAATGATAATGTGAAGCCTCATGTCCACATATAGAAACAAATGTTGTTTATAAACTGTCTAGGACATAACTCTGGACACAGGTCTTTGTGTCTACATTCCTGGCAATGATAATGTGAATCCTCATGTCCACATATATAAACAAATGTTGTTTATAAACTGTCTCGGACATAACTCTGGACACAGGTCTTTGTGTCTGCATTCCTGGCAATGATAATGTGAAGCCTCATGTCCACATATATAAACAAATGTTGTTTATAAACTGTCTCGGACATAACTCTGGACACAGGTCTTTGTGTCTACATTCCTGACAATGATAATGTGAAGCCTCATGTCCAGATATATAAACAAATGTTGTTTATAAACTGTCTCGGACATAACTCTGGACACAGGTCTTTGTGTCTACATTCCTGGCAATGATAATGTGAAGCCTCATGTCCACATATATAAACAAATGTTGTTTATAAACTGTCTAGGACATAACTCTGGACACAGGTCTTTGTGTCTACATTCCTGGCAATGATAATGTGAAGCCTCATGTCCACATATATAAACAAATGTTGTTTATAAACTGTTTCGGACATAACTCTGGACACAGGTCTTTGTGTCTACATTCCTGGCAATGATAATGTGAAGCCTCATGTCCACATATATAAACAAATGTTGTTTATAAACTGTCTAGGACATAACTCTGGACACAGGTCTTTGTGTCTACATTCCTGGCAATGATAATGTGAAGCCTCATGTCCACATATATAAACAAATGTTGTTTATAAACTGCCTCGGACATAACTCTGGACACAGGTCTTTGTGTCTACATTCCTGACAATGATAATGTGAAGCCTCATGTCCACATATATAAACAAATGTTGTTTATAAACTGTCTCGGACATAACTCTGGACACAGGTCTTTGTGTCTACATTCCTGACAATGATAATGTGAAGCCTTATGTCCACATATATAAACAAATGTTGTTTATAAACTGTCTCGGACATAACTCTGGACACAGGTCTTTGTGTCTACATTCCTGGCAATGATAATGTGAAGCCTCATGTCCACATATATAAACAAATGTTGTTTATAAACTGTCTAGGACATAACTCTGGACACAGGTCTTTGTGTCTACATTCCTGGCAATGATAATGTGAAGCCTCATGTCCACATATATAAACAAATGTTGTTTATAAACTGTCTCGGTCATAACTCTGGACACAGGTCTTTGTGTCTACATTCCTGGCAATGATAATGTGAAGCCTCATGTCCACATATATAAACAAATGTTGTTTATAAACTGTCTCGGACATAACTCTGGACACAGGTCTTTGTGTCTACATTCCTGGCAATGATAATGTGAAGCCTCATGTCCACATATATAAACAAATGTTGTTTATAAACTGTCTAGGACTTAACTCTGGACACAGGTCTTTGTGTCTACATTCCTGGCAATGATAATGTGAAGCCTCATGTCCACATATATAAACAAATGTTGTTTATAAACTGCCTCGGACATAACTCTGGACACAGGTCTTTGTGTCTACATTCCTGGCAATGATAATGTGAAGCCTCATGTCCACATATATAAACAAATGTTGTTTATAAACTGTCTCGGACATAACTCTGGACACAGGACTTTGTGTCTACATTCCTGACAATGATAATGTGAAGCCTCATGTCCACATATATAAACAAATGTTGTTTATAAACTGTCTCGGACATAACTCTGGACACAGGTCTTTGTGTCTACATTCCTGGCAATGATAATGTGAAGCCTCATGTCCACATATATAAACAAATGTTGTTTATAAACTGTCTCGGACATAACTCTGGACACAGGTCTTTGTGTCTACATTCCTGGCAATGATAATGTGAAGCCTCATGTCCACATATATAAACAAATGTTGTTTATAAACTGTCTCGGACATAACTCTGGACACAGGTCTTTGTGTCTACATTCCTGGCAATGATAATGTGAAGCCTCATGTCCACATATAGAAACAAATGTTGTTTATAAACTGTCTAGGACATAACTCTGGACACAGGTCTTTGTGTCTACATTCCTGGCAATGATAATGTGAATCCTCATGTCCACATATATAAACAAATGTTGTTTATAAACTGTCTCGGACATAAATCTGGACACAGGTCTTTGTGTCTGCATTCCTGGCAATGATAATGTGAAGCCTCATGTCCACATATATAAACAAATGTTGTTTATAAACTGTCTCGGACATAACTCTGGACACAGGTCTTTGTGTCTACATTCCTGACAATGATAATGTGAAGCCTCATGTCCAGATATATAAACAAATGTTGTTTATAAACTGTCTCGGACATAACTCTGGACACAGGTCTTTGTGTCTACATTCCTGGCAATGATAATGTGAAGCCTCATGTCCACATATATAAACAAATGTTGTTTATAAACTGTCTAGGACATAACTCTGGACACAGGTCTTTGTGTCTACATTCCTGGCAATGATAATGTGAAGCCTCATGTCCACATATATAAACAAATGTTGTTTATAAACTGTTTCGGACATAACTCTGGACACAGGTCTTTGTGTCTACATTCCTGGCAATGATAATGTGAAGCCTCATGTCCACATATATAAACAAACGTTGTTTATAAACTGTCTAGGACATAACTCTGGACACAGGTCTTTGTGTCTACATTCCTGACAATGATAATGTGAAGCCTCATGTCCACATATATAAACAAATGTTGTTTATAAACTGTCTCGGACATAACTCTGGACACAGGTCTTTGTGTCTACATTCCTGTCAATGATAATGTGAATCCTCATGTCCACATATATAAACAAATGTTGTTTATAAACTGTCTCGGACATAACTCTGGACACAGGTCTTTGTGTCTACATTCCTGGCAATGATAATGTGAAGCCTCATGTCCACATATATAAACAAATGTTGTTTATAAACTGTCTGGGACATAACTCTGGACACAGGTCTTTGTGTCTACATTCCTGGCAATGATAATGTGAAGCCTCATGTCCACATATATAAACAAATGTTGTTTATAAACTGTCTCGGACATAACTCTGGACACAGGTCTGTGTGTCTACATTCCTGGCAATGATAATGTGAAGCCTCATGTCCACATATATAAACAAATGTTGTTTATAAACTGTCTCGGACATAACTCAGGACACAGGTCTTTGTGTCTACATTCCTGACAATGATAATGTGAAGCCTCATGTCCAGATATATAAACAAATGTTGTTTATAAACTGTCTCGGACATAACTCTGGACACAGGTCTTTGTGTCTACATTCCTGACAATGATAATGTGAAGCCTCATGTCCACATATATAAACAAATGTTGTTTATAAACTGTCTAGGACACAACTCTGGACACAGGTCTTTGTGTCTACATTCCTGACAATGATAATGTGAAGCCTCATGTCCACATATATGAACAAATGTTGTTTATAAACTTCCAGGACATAACTCTGGACAGAGGTCTTTGTGTCTACATTCCTGACAATGATAATGTGAAGCCTCATGTTCACATATATAAACAAATGTTGTTTATAAACTGTCCAGGACATAACTCTGGACACAGGTCTTTGTGTCTACATTCCTGGCAATGATAATGTGAAGCCTCATGTCCACATATATAAACAAATGTTGTTTATAAACTGTCTAGGACATAACTCTGGACACAGGTCTTTGTGTCTACATTCCTGACAATGATAATGTGAAGCCTCATGTCCACATATATAAACAAATGTTGTTTATAAGCTGTCTCGGACATAACTCTGGACACAGGTCTTTGTGTCTACATTCCTGGCAATGATAATGTGAAGCCTCATGTCCACATATATAAACAAATGTTGTTTATAAACTGTCTAGGACTTAACTCTGGACACAGGTCTTTGTGTCTACATTCCTGGCAATGATAATGTGAAGCCTCATGTCCACATATATAAACAAATGTTGTTTATAAACTGCCTCGGACATAACTCTGGACACAGGTCTTTGTGTCTACATTCCTGGCAATGATAATGTGAAGCCTCATGTCCACATATATAAACAAATGTTGTTTATAAACTGTCTCGGACATAACTCTGGACACAGGTCTTTGTGTCTACATTCCTGACAATGATAATGTGAAGCCTCATGTCCACATATATAAACAAATGTTGTTTATAAACTGTCTCGGACATAACTCTGGACACAGGTCTTTGTGTCTACATTCCTGGCAATGATAATGTGAAGCCTCATGTCCACATATATAAACAAATGTTGTTTATAAACTGTCTAGGACATAACTCTGGACACAGGTCTTTGTGTCTACATTCCTGGCAATGATAATGTGAAGCCTCATGTCCACATATATAAACAAATGTTGTTTATAAACTGTCTCGGACATAACTCTGGACACAGGTCTTTGTGTCTACATTCCTGGCAATGATAATGTGAAGCCTCATGTCCACATATATAAACAAATGTTGTTTATAAACTGTCTCGGACATAACTCTGGACACAGGTCTTTGTGTCTACATTCCTGACAATGATAATGTGAAGCCTCATGTCCACATATATAAACAAATGTTGTTTATAAACTGTCTCGGACATAACTCTGGACACAGGTCTTTGTGTCTACATTCCTGGCAATGATAATGTGAAGCCTCATGTCCACATATATAAACAAATGTTGTTTATAAACTGTCTCGGACATAACTCTGGACACAGGTCTTTGTGTCTACATTCCTGGCAACGATAATGTGAAGCCTCATGTCCACATATATAAACAAATGTTGTTTATAAACTGTCTCGGACATAACTCTGGACACAGGTCTTTGTGTCTACATTCCTGGCAATGATAATGTGAAGCCACATGTCCACATATATAAACAAATGTTGTTTATAAACTCTCCAGGACATAAATCTGGACACAGGTCTTTGTGTCTACATTCCTGACAATGATAATGTGAAGCCTCATGTCCACATATATAAACAAATGTTGTTTATAAACTGTCTCGGACATAACTCTGGACACAGGTCTTTGTGTCTACATTCCTGGCAATGATAATGTGAAGCCTCATGTCCACATATATAAACAAATGTTGTTTATAAACTGTCTCGGACATAACTCTGGACACAGGTCTTTGTGTCTACATTCCTGGCAATGATAATGTGAAGCCTCATGTCCACATATATAAACAAATGTTGTTTATAAACTGTCTAGGACATAACTCTGGACACAGGTCTTTGTGTCTACATTCCTGGCAATGATAATGTGAAGCCTCATGTCCACATATATAAACAAATGTTGTTTATAAACTGTCTAGGACATAACTCTGGACACAGGTCTTTGTGTCTACATTCCTGGCAATGATAATGTGAAGCCTCATGTCCACATATATAAACAAATGTTGTTTATAAACTGTCTAGGACATAACTCTGGACACAGGTCTTTGTGTCTACATTCCTGGCAATGATAATGTGAAGCCTCATGTCCACATATATAAACAAATGTTGTTTATAAACTGTCTAGGACATAACTCTGGACACAGGTCTTTGTGTCTACATTCCTGACAATGATAATGTGAAGCCTCATGTCCACATATATAAACAAATGTTGTTTCGAAACTGTCTCGGACATAACTCTGGACACAGGTCTTTGTGTCTACATTCCTGGCAATGATAATGTGAATCCTCATGTCCACATATATAAACAAATGTTGTTTATAAACTGTCTCGGACATAACTCTGGACACAGGTCTTTGTGTCTACATTCCTGGCAATGATAATGTGAAGCCTCATGTCCACATATATAAACAAATGTTGTTTATAAACTGTCTCGGACATAACTCTGGACACAGGTCTTTGTGTCTACATTCCTGGCAATGATAATGTGAAGCCTCATGTCCACATATATAAACAAATGTTGTTTATAAACTGTCCAGGACATAACTCTGGACACAGGTCTTTGTGTCTACATTCCTGGCAATGATAATGTGAAGCCACATGTCCACATATATAAACAAATGTTGTTTATAAACTGTCCAGGACATAACTCTGGACACAGGTCTTTGTGTCTACATTCCTGACAATGATAATGTGAAGCCTCATGTCCACATATATAAACAAATGTTGTTTATAAACTGTCTCGGACATAACTCTGGACACAGGTCTTTGTGTCTACATTCCTGGCAATGATAATGTGAAGCCTCATGTCCACATATATAAACAAATGTTGTTTATAAACTGTCTCGGACATAACTCTGGACACAGGTCTTTGTGTCTACATTCCTGGCAATGATAATGTGAAGCCTCATGTCCACATATATAAACAAATGTTGTTTATAAACTGTCTAGGACATAACTCTGGACACAGGTCTTTGTGTCTACATTCCTGGCAATGATAATGTGAAGCCTCATGTCCACATATATAAACAAATGTTGTTTATAAACTGTCTAGGACATAACTCTGGACACAGGTCTTTGTGTCTACATTCCTGGCAATGATAATGTGAAGCCTCATGTCCACATATATAAACAAATGTTGTTTATAAACTGTCTAGGACATAACTCTGGACACAGGTCTTTGTGTCTACATTCCTGGCAATGATAATGTGAAGCCTCATGTCCACATATATAAACAAATGTTGTTTATAAACTGTCTAGGACATAACTCTGGACACAGGTCTTTGTGTCTACATTCCTGGCAATGATAATGTGAAGCCTCATGTCCACATATATAAACAAATGTTGTTTATAAACTGTCTAGGACATAACTCTGGACACAGGTCTTTGTGTCTACATTCCTGACAATGATAATGTGAAGCCTCATGTCCACATATATAAACAAATGTTGTTTAGAAACTGTCTCGGACATAACTCTGGACACAGGTCTTTGTGTCTACATTCCTGGCAATGATAATGTGAATCCTCATGTCCACATATATAAACAAATGTTGTTTATAAACTGTCTCGGACATAACTCTGGACACAGGTCTTTGTGTCTACATTCCTGGCAATGATAATGTGAAGCCTCATGTCCACATATATAAACAAATGTTGTTTATAAACTGTCTCGGACATAACTCTGGACACAGGTCTTTGTGTCTACATTCCTGACAATGATAATGTGAAGACTCATGTCCACATATATAAACAAATGTTGTTTATAAACTGTCTAGGACATAACTCTGGACAAAGGTCTTTGTGTCTACATTCCTGACAATGATAATGTGAAGCCTCATGTCCACATATATAAACAAATGTTGTTTATAAACTGTCTAGGACATAACTCTGGACACAGGTCTTTGTGTCTACATTCCTGACAATGATAATGTGAAGCATCATGTCCACATATATAAACAAATGTTGTTTAGAAACTGTCTCGGACATAACTCTGGACACAGGTCTTTGTGTCTACATTCCTGGCAATGATAATGTGAATCCTCATGTCCACATATATAAACAAATGTTGTTTATAAACTGTCTCGGACATAACTCTGGACACAGGTCTTTGTGTCTACATTCCTGGCAATGATAATGTGAAGCCTCATGTCCACATATATAAACAAATGTTGTTTATAAATTGTCTCGGACATAACTCTGGACACAGGTCTTTGTGTCTACATTCCTGACAATGATAATGTGAAGACTCATGTCCACATATATAAACAAATGTTGTTTATAAACTGTCTAGGACATAACTCTGGACACAGGTCTTTGTGTCTACATTCCTGACAATGATAATGTGAAGCCTCATGTCCACATATATAAACAAATGTTGTTTATAAACTGTCTAGGACATAACTCTGGACACAGGTCTTTGTGTCTACATTCCTGGCAATGATAATGTGAAGCCTCATGTCCACATATATAAACAAATGTTGTTTATAAACTGTCTAGGACATAACTCTGGACACAGGTCTTTGTGTCTACATTCCTGACAATGATAATGTGAAGCCTCATGTCCACATATATAAACAAATGTTGTTTATAAACTGTCTCGGACATAACTCTGGACACAGGTCTTTGTGTCTACATTCCTGACAATGATAATGTGAAGCCTCATGTCCACATATATAAACAAATGTTGTTTATAAACTGTCCAGGACATAACTCTGGACACATGTCTTTGTGTCTACATTGCTGACAATGATAATGTGAAGCCTCAAGTCCACATATATAAACAAATGTTGTTTATAAACTGTCTAGGACATAACTCTGGACACAGGTCTTTGTGTCTACATTCCTGGCAATGATAATGTGAAGCCTCATGTCCATATATATAAACAAATGTTGTTTATAAACTGTCTCGGACATAACTCTGGACACAGGTCTTTGTGTCTACATTCCTGACAATGATAATGTGAAGCCTCATGTCCACATATATAAACAAATGTTGTTTATAAACTGTCTCGGACATAACTCTGGACACAGGTCTTTGTGTCTACATTCCTGACAATGATAATGTGAAGCCTCATGTCCACATATATAAACAAATGTTGTTTATAAACTGTCTCGGACATAGCTCTGGACACAGGTTTTTGTGTCTACATTCCTGACAATGAAAATGTGAAGCCTCATGTCCACATATATAAACAAATGTTGTTTATAAACTATCTAGGACATAACTCTGGACACAGGTCTTTGTGTCTACATTCCTGGCAATGATAATGTGAAGCCTCATGTCCACATATATAAACAAATGTTGTTTATAAACTGTCTAGGACATAACTCTGGACACAGGTCTTTGTGTCTACATTCCTGACAATGATAAGGTGAAGCCTCATGTCCACATATATAAACAAATGTTGTTTATAAACTGTCCAGGACATAACTCTGGACACAGGTCTTTGTGTCTACATTCCTGGCAATGATAATGTGAAGCCTCATGTCCACATATATAAACAAATGTTGTTTATAAACTGTCTCGGACATAACTCTGGACACAGGTCTTTGTGTCTACATTCCTGACAATGATAATGTGAAGCCTCATGTCCACATATATAAACAAATGTTGTTTATAAACTGTGTGGGACATAACTCTGGACACAGGTCTTTGTGTCTACATTCCTGACAATGATAATGTGAAGCCTCATGTCCACATATATAAACAAATGTTGTTTATAAACTGTCTGGGACATAACTCTGGACACAGGTCTTTGTGTCTACATTCCTGGCAATGATAATGTGAAGCCTCATGTCCACATATATAAACAAATGTTGTTTATAAACTGTCTCGGACATAACTCTGGACACAGGTCTTTGTGTCTACATTCCTGACAATGATAATGTGAAGCCTCATGTCCACATATATAAACAAATGTTGTTTATAAACTGTCTCGGACATAACTCTGGACACAGGTCTTTGTGTCTACATTCCTGACAATGATAATGTGAAGCCTCATGTCCACATATATAAACAAATGTTGTTTATAAACTGTCTGGGACATAACTCTGGACACAGGTCTTTGTGTCTACATTCCTGGCAATGATAATGTGAAGCCTCATGTCCACATATATAAACAAATGTTGTTTATAAACTGTCTCGGACATAACTCTGGACACAGGTCTTTGTGTCTACATTCCTGACAATGATAATGTGAAGCCTCATGTCCACATATATAAACAAATGTTGTTTATAAACTGTCTGGGACATAACTCTGGACACAGGTCTTTGTGTCTACATTCCTGACAATGATAATGTGAAGCCTCATGTCCACATATATAAACAAATGTTGTTTATAAACTGTCTAGGACATAACTCTGGACACAGGTCTTTGTGTCTACATTCCTGGCAATGATAATGTGAAGCCTCATGTCCACATATATAAACAAATGTTGTTTATAAACTGTCTCGGACATAACTCTGGACACAGGTCTTTGTGTCTACATTCCTGACAATGATAATGTGAAGCCTCATGTCCACATATATAAACAGATGTTGTTTATAAACTGTCTAGGACATAACTCTGGACACAGGTCTTTGTGTCTACATTCCTGACAATGATAATGTGAAGCCTCATGTCCACATATATAAACAAATGTTGTTTATAAACTGTCTAGGACATAACTCTGGACACAGGTCTTTGTGTCTACATTCCTGACAATGATAATGTGAAGCCTCATGTCCACATATATAAACAAATGTTGTTTATAAACTGTCTAGGACATAACTCTGGACAGAGGACTTTGTGTCTACATTCCTGACAATGATAATGTGAAGCCTCATGTCCACATATATAAACAAATGTTGTTTATAAACTGTCTAGAACATAAGTCTGGACACAGGTCTTTGTGTCTACATTCCTGACAATGATAATGTGAAGCCTCATGTCCACATATATAAACAAATGTTGTTTATAAACTGTCTCGGACATAACTCTGGACACAGGTTTTTGTGTCTACATTCCTGGCAATGATAATGTGAAGCCTCATGTCCACATATATAAACAAATGTTGTTTATAAACTGTCTCGGACATAACTCTGGACACAGGTCTTTGTGTCTACTTTCCTGACAATGATAATGTGAAGCCTCATGTCCACATATATAAACAAATGTTGTTTATAAACTGTCTAGGACATAACTCTGGACACAGGTCTTTGTGTCTACATTCCTGGCAATGATAATGTGAAGCCTCATGTCCACATATATAAACAAATGTTGTTTATAAACTGTCTAGGACATAACTCTGGACACAGGTCTTTGTGTCTACATTCCTGACAATGATAATGTGAAGCCTCATGTCCACATATATAAACAAATGTTGTTTATAAACTGTCTAGGACATAACTCTGCACACAGGTCTTTGTGTCTACATTCCTGACAATGATAATGTGAAGCCTCATGTCCACATATATAAACAAATGTTGTTTATCAACTGTCTAGGACATAACTCTGGACACAGGTCTTTGTGTCTACATTCCTGACAATGATAATGTGAAGCCTCATGTCCACATATATAAACAAATGTTGTTTATAAACTGTCTAGGACATAACTCTGGACACAGGTCTTTGTGTCTACATTCCTGACAATGATAATGTGAAGCCTCATGTCCACATATATAAACAAATGTTGTTTATAAACTGTCTAGGACATAACTCTGGACACAGGTCTTTGTGTCTACTTTCCTGACAATGATAATCTGAAGCCTCATGTCCACATATATAAACAAATGTTGTTTATAAACTGTCTAGGACATAACTCTGGACACAGGTCTTTGTGTCTACTTTCCTGACAATGATAATGTGAAGCCTCATGTCCACATATATAAACAAATGTTGTTTATAAACTTTCTAGGACATAACTCTGGACACAGGTCTTTGTGTCTACATTCCTGGCAATGATAATGTGAAGCCTCATGTACACATATATAAACAAATGTTGTTTATAAACTGTCTAGGACATAACTCTGGAGACAGGTCTTTGTGTCTACATTCCTGACAATGATAATGTGAAGCCTCATGTCCACATATATAAACAAATGTTGTTTATAAACTGTCTAGGACATAACTCTGGACACATTTCTTTGTGTCTACATTCCTGACAATGATAATGTGAAGCCTCATGTCCACATATATAAACAAATGTTGTTTATAAACTGTCTAGGACATAACTCTGGACACAGGTCGTTGTGTCTACATTCCTGACAATGATAATGTGAAGCCTCATGTCCACATATATAAACAAATGTTGTTTATAAACTGTCTAGGACATAACTCTGGACACAGGTCTTTGTGTCTACATTCCTGACAATGATAATGTGAAGCCTCATGTCCACATATATAAACAAATGTTGTTTATAAACTGTCCAGGACATAACTCTGGACACAGGTCTTTGTGTCTACATTCCTGGCAATGATAATGTGAAGCCTCATGTCCACATATATAAACAAATGTTGTTTATAAACTGTCTCGGACATAACTCTGGACACAGTTCTTTGTGTCTACATTCCTGGCAATGATAATGTGAAGCCTCATGTCCACATATATAAACAAATGTTGTTTATAAACTGTCTAGGACATAACTCTGGTCACAGGTCTTTGTGTCTACATTCCTGACAATGATAATGTGAAGCCTCATGTCCACATATATAAACAAATGTTGTTTATAAACTGTCCAGGACATAACTCTGGACACAGGTCTTTGTGTCTACATTCCTGACAATGATAATGTGAAGCCTCATGTCCACATATATAAACAAATGTTGTTTATAAACTGTCTAGGACATAACTCTGGACACAGGTCTTTGTGTCTACATTCCTGACAATGATAATGTGAAGCCTCATGTCCACATATATAAACAAATGTTGTTTATAAACTGTCTCGGACATAACTCTGGACACAGGTCTTTGTGTCTACATTCCTGACAATGATAATGTGAAGCCTCATGTCCACATATATAAACAAATGTTGTTTATAAACTGTCCAGGACATAACTCTGGACGCAGGTCTTTGTGTCTACATTCCTGGGAATGATAATGTGAAGCCTCATGTCCACATATATAAACAATTGTTGTTCATAAACTGCCATCTTTTTGATTGGTTACTCTATGGTTCAAACATGAGAATTACAGTAAATAATGAGACAGCACTCAAAGCTCAAATTAAACACCAATGACTCTACTAGATTCAGTAGGAATACTACTAGTTAACAATTATACAAAATACCCATTCACAATGTACCTGTTAGCAATACACCCATTAGTCACAAACATGTTGCAAAGAGTCATGCATACATGATAACCCAGTGAGCATTTCCCTCCCTGCTAATCGTTCAGTAACTGACCAAGCTCCTTGACCTTATCACTGAATTACTATCTGCAATGACCTTTACACCTTTCATATCAAGGTGGGCCGCATGTTTCATTGACAAGATCACACTGTCCTATCAACATCCACCGTAAGCTACCATTGTTAACTGAGATGTCTCATTCTTTGTTCAGATGATGATATGAGAGACTGCCTTGATGGTGATCATGTGTTTACATTTCCTTCAGTAATTTCATCACCACTTGTGGATGTTACAGATGCCTCAGGATTGTTCTCAGCACAAACAATAGCAGCTTTTCTTGCTGGTCACATACACATTTTAAACCACAGGACAATTAAACAATCCAAATCTCTTACATTCCTGACGTCTTACAAACTGTTGCTTAGAGAATTTCTGGTTTATTTGCATTTCAAAACAAGACATACTCTGACATCATTAATCATCTTGAATAAAACTCTAGAATTAAAATATCTATTCTCATGGTGTTCATTGTCAATTATTGTAAAAACACATCTGGTTCACCAATGTCCATTAGAGAAGGAAATCTGCCATCCGAACCTGGTCTGGCCTACATGTGATTCCAGACTCACAGCAATGTGGTTGATTCTGAAATGGCCTAGCAAGCTACTCAGTTGTACGAAACGGCTACAAAATCTAAGAAAAGCAATGAAACCAGACAGACCACCCTGCATCGACCGAGGCACCAGAAACAACAAAGACAAACCCAGCCCTGTCGACCCTGTAAAGTCCTCCTTACTAACATCTGGGGGCTTGAGCCAAAGTTGAGAGAACTGTCCCACAGACTAGTCAAGCAGCAGAAAACACAGTCATATTCACCGAATCATAGCTAACAGACAGTGTGCCAGACACTGCCATCACCATCCCGGGTATCTCATCTCCCAGCAGCAGGATAGACCCTTGTCTGTAGACCCCATGAAGCTTCACGGCATCAGGTCAAACATGGACAAGGAAACCTCCTGCTGATTATCATCTACCGCCCTCCCTCACCTGGTGAGTCAGTAATCCTCCATGCTGAACACCACTTGGACGAAGCACTGAGGGTAACAGGGACACAGAATGATCTCTGGGTGGGGGACTTCAATGTCCATCAGCAAGAATGACTCAGTAGCACCATTAACGACTGAGCTGGCAGAGCCGTAAAGGACATAGCTGCTAGACTGTGTCTGCGGCAGGTGGTGGGGAACGAAAAGGAGGGAAAAACCTATTTGACCTCGTTCTCACAAATTTAACAGTCACAGATGCATCTGTCCATGACAGTATTTGTAGGAGTGACCATCGCACAGTCCTTGTGGAGGCAAAGTCCCGTCTTCACATTGAAGATACCCTTCTTCGTGTTGTGTGGCACTATCACTGTGCTAAATGGTATAGATTTCAAACAGATCCAGCAACCAAAAACTGAGCATCCATTAGGCGCTTTGGGCCATTCGCAACAGCAAAACTGTAATTAAACACAATCCTTAACCTCATGACCCGGCATATTCCCCACTCAACCATTACCATCAAGCCAGGACACCAGCCCTGTTTCAATGAAGTGTGCAGGAGGGCATGTCAGGAACAGCACCAGGCAAACCGCAAAATGAGGTGTCAACCTGGTGAAGCTACAACACATGACTTCTTGCATGCAAAACAGTGAAGCAGAATGAAATCAACAAGACTAAGTGATCTCACAAACTATGAATCATATCTAAGCTCTGCAGTCCTGCCACATCCAATCGTGAATGATGGTGGACAATTAAACAACCAACAGGAGGAGGTGGCTCCACAAATATCCCCATCCTCAATGATGGGAGAGGCCAGCACATCAGTGTGAAAAATAAGGCTGAAGCATTTGCAACAATCTTCAGCCAGAAGTGCCGAGTTGATGATCGATCTCAGCCTCCTCCTGCTGTCCCCAGCATCACAGATGCCAGACATCAGCCAATCCGATTCACTCCACGTGATATCAGAAAATGACTGAAGGCGCTGGATACTGCAAAGGCTATGGGATTCATAGTACTGAAGACCTGTGCTCCAGAACTTGCTGTGCCCCTCGCCAAGCTGTTCCAGTACAGCTACAAAACTGGCATCTGGCTGGCAATCTGGAACATTGCCCAGGTGTGTCATAGAGTCATAGAGTTATACAGCACAGAAGCAGGCCCATCGGCCCATCGAGTCTGTGCTGGCCATCCAGCACCCAACTATTCTAATCCCATTTTGCTGGCCCGTAGCCTTGTGTACTATGGAGTTTCAAGTGCTCATCTAAATAGGTTTTAAATGTTGTGAGGTTTCCTGATTCCACCACGTCTTCAGGCAGCGCGTTCCTGATTCCAACCAAACTCTGTGTGAAAGGAAAATTCTTCAAATCCCCACTAAACCTCCTGCCTCTCAACTTAAATCTATGTCCCCTAGTTCTTGACCCCTCCGCTAAGGGAAAAATGTTTCTTCCTATCGAACCTATCAATGCCCCTCATAATCTTGTATACCTCAATCATGTCCCCACTCAGCCTTCTGTCTTCCAACGAAAACAACCCTAGCCTTTTCAATCTCCCTTCATAGGTGAAATGCTCCAGCCCAGGCAACATCCTGGTGAATCTCCTCTGCACCCTCCCCAGTGCAATCGCATCCTTCCTATCGTGTGGTGACCAGAACCTTACACAATACTCCAACTGTGGCCAAATTAGCGTTTTATATATTATGATGATCACCTCCCTGCTCTTATATTCTATGCATTGGCCAATAAATGCAAGAATCCCATATGCCTTCCTAACCACCTTATCTACCTGTGCTGCTGCAATCAGTGACATATGGACAAGTACACCAAGGTCCTTCTGACCTGCTGTGCTTCCTTGGGTCCTACCATCCATTGTATATCCCCTTGCCTTGTTAGTCCTCCCAAAATTCATTAACTGTACACAAAAACCAGCACAAGTTGAAACTGGCCAGCTGCCACCCCATCAGTCTACTCTCAATAATCAGCAAAGTGATGGAAGCTGTTCTCATTCGTTCATCGGATGTGGCCATCGCTGGCGAGGCCAGCATTTATTGTCCATCCCTAATTGCCCTTGAACTGAGTGGCTTGCTAAGCCATTTCATAGTCAAGCACATTGCTGTGAGTCTGGAATCTCATGTAAGCCTGACCAGGTAAGGACAACAGAATTCCGTCCCTGAAGGACATCACTGAACCAGATGGTTTTTCATAAAAATTGACAAAGGTTTCATGGCACCATTAGACCAACAATTTAAATTCCATATTTTATTAATTGAATTCAAATTTCAATATATGCTGTGGTAGGATTAGAACTCATGTCGTCAGAGCACTAGCCTGGTCCTCTGGATTACTATGCCAGTGACATTACCACTAAGCCAACACTTCGCCTGGTGTTAACTTTGCCATCAAGCAGCACTTGTTTAGCAATAATTTGTTCACTGACGCTGCGTTTGGCTTCTGCCATGGCCACTCAGCTCCTGCTCTCAATACAACCTTGGTACAAACATGGACAAAAGAGCTGAACTCAAGAGGTGAGGTGACAATGACTGCCCTTGATATCAAGGCAGCATTTGGCCGAGAATGGCATCAAGGAGCCTAGCAAAACTGCAATCAATGGGAATCAAGGGGAAAACTCTCCCCTGGTTGGACTCATATCTAACACAAACGAAGCTGGCTGGGGTTGTTAGAGGTCAATAGGCTCAGCTCCAGGACATCACTGGGGGAGTTCCTCAGGGTAGTGTCCGAGGCCCAACCATCTTCAGCTGCTTCATCAATGATAATCCTTCAATCAAAAGGTCAGAAGTGGGGATGTTCACTGATGATGGCACAATGTTCAGCACCATTCACCATCCCTCAGATACTGAAGCAACCCATGTCGAATGCAGCAATATCTGGACAATATCCAGCTCGGGCTGATGTGTTGATATGGTTGTTAAGAAGGCGTATGGTGTGTTGGCTTTCAATAACAGGCGGATTGCGTTTAAGAGCCGCGAGGTTATGCTGAAGCTCCATAAGGCCCTGGTTCGACCACACTTGGAATATTGTGTTCAGTTCTGGTCGCCTCATTATAGGAAGGATGTGGAAGCTTTCGAGAGGGTGCAGAGGAGATTTACCGGGATGCTGCCTGTACTGGAGGGCATGTCCTACAAAGGAAGATTGAGAGAGCTAGGGCTTTTCTCACTGGAGTGAAGAAGGATGAGAGGTGACTTGATAGAGGTGTACAAGATGATGAGAGACATTGATAGAGTGGATAGTCAGAGACTTTTTCCCAGGGTGGAAAGGGCTATCACCAGGGGGCATAATTTTAGGGTGATTGGAGGACGGTTTCGGGGTGATGTCAGAGGTAGGTTCTTTACACAGAGAGTGGTGGGTGCGTGGAATGCGCTGCCAGTGGTGGTAGTAGAAGCAGATACATTAGGGACATTTAAACGACTCTTGGATAGGTACATGGATGGTAGTACAATGAAGGATAGATAGTTACTTAAATCTTCGAGTAGGTTAATAGTTCGGCACAACATCGTGGGCCGAAGGGCCTGCACTGTGCTGTACTGTTCTATGTTCTATGTTCAATGTGGCAAGTAACTTTCGTGCCACTCAAGTGCCAGGCAATGACCATCTAAAACAAGAAATAATCTAACCATCTTCCGCTGACTTTCAATGGCATTGCCATCACTGAATCCCCCACGATCAACATCCTGGAGGGTTACCATTGATTAGAAACAAAACGAGAAACTGAACGGGAGTAGCCATATAAATACCGTGGCTACAATAGCAGGTCAGAGGCTAGAAATCCTGTGGCGAGTAATTCACCTCCTAACTTCCCAAAGCCTGTTCACCATCGACAAGGCACAAGTCAGGAGTGTGATGGAATACTCTCCACTTGCCTGGATGTGTGACGCTGCAACAACACTCAAGAAGCTCAGGACCATTCCCGACAAAGCAGCAAACTTGATTGGCACCCCACCGACAATATTCACTCCCTCCACCACTGATGCACAGTGGCAACAGTCTGTACCATCTACAAGATGCAGTGCAGCAACTCACCCAAGCTCCTGAGGCAGCACCATCCAAACTCGCGACCTCCACCACCTAGAAGGACAAGAGCACCAGATGCATGGGAACACCACTACCTGCATGTTCCCCTCCAAGTCACACACCATCCTGACTTGGAACTATATCGCCATTCCTTCACTGTTGCTGGGTGAAAATCCTGGCAATCCCTTCCGGACAGCACTGTGGGTGCATCTACCCCACATGTTCAAGAAGGGAGCTCAGCACCACCTTCTCAAGGGCAATTAGGGATGTGCAATAAATGCTGGCCTAGACCGCGACCCCCACATCCCATGAATGAGTGAATAAAAGAAATGCCCTGTGTTTAGCTAAAACCCAACAGCTTCAGACACAATCAGTCAACAGTGGGCAGTAGTGGCTGCTGTTTCCAGACACAAAGCTAGATATCTCCGTCCTTGTTGGAACAAAACTGTGGGATTGTGTTTATTTTATGATAGGACTGTTAGAACATAGTTGTCATATTCTTCAGTATCACGGTTAAAATAGTATTCTGTATGTAACATAACCACAACGAATGATGTTAACTAAACTTCTGGACAAGTCCTGACCTGTTCAGACCCGTTATTTAAAAGTCGTTAGACTGTGAAGTATCTCAGGGAGACTGTTACCTTTTTAACTGGTATAAAACTGTAAACAATGCCCTTGTGGCCAGGAAGCTGTGAATTGAGATAACTGCATATCAATGCCATTAAGTGGTCACTGTGGTTGAACATCCACCGCAGGATGGCACCGGGTCAGATATGACCTTTTGTAAAGGAACTCGTGGAGTCAAGGCAGCTGGAATCTGGAGGCCCCTCCCCCACCCCCCACTGAATGACAATGATAATAACTTAAACCAGGCTCGAAGTACCATCATGGAAGTGGAGTTAGTTAATTACTGACCAATCAAATGATCAGAAACGGGCTTTTACCTAATATGGAACAGAACCAAGCTGGGAAAGGTGTATAAATTAGTTCCGATGAAGGTTCACTGATCCGAAACGTTAACTTTGCTTCTCTTTCCACAGATGCTGCCAGACCTGCTGAGTGGTTCCAGCATTTCTTGATTTTATTTCAGATTTCCAGCATCCGCAGTATTTTGCTTTTATTATATTGTATAAATTAGTAACTTGTAAGACCCTAAAAACGCACATCATCATCAAGAAGAAGACAGAAGATAGAGTTCAATGAAGAGACAAGTTTCCACAGATAACCGGAGGTTGAGTACCGGTGTTCCATTGTGAACACAACTGCTGACCACTGCCCTTTGCTCAGTATCACAATTTTGTGCTTTTTGTGGAGAACTTCATTAAGTCTGTGAAGTCTGTGAAAGCAGCCTCGTACACATGTAGTTTTATAGCTAGTCTGAGCTGCAAGTCCCTTTTAGATCTGATCTCCCAACATAGACTGTCATTGTAATTGAGCTAAGTCTAACAATTACATTAAACCAAACCCCGGATCTAACAAGTGGTGCTGAAACCCGGGACTTTGACTACCCGGCAAACAGAGGTGTTGGAGGAAGTTGCATAAACATGGGAACATTCGTTTGACCAGTGAAAATTCTTGCAGGGATAAACTCCTTTGAGGGACAGCAGGTTATACTGACCCAGCGATGTCTCTTTAAATACACATTATGTCACAAAAAGACAACGGGAAGAAGGGTCTCTGGGAAACATATGAGGAAGAGTTAAGCACTAAGTGTAATATGGACAGTATCCAGTCCTTATTAGGAGACTGTGTATGGAAGCATGAACACGTTCCATTTAAAAAGATAGTGAAGTTTATCCAGGCACAGGTCTTGGCTAAACATCGGAAAGGTGAAAAGGCTTTAAATCTGACTCCATGTCCAGCATCACACCGTGCACAGTGCGATGAGGAAGTGATACAGTCACAGGTGAGAGAAATAGTCGCTCAAAGTGAACAGAAACAGCAGCAACAGCAGACACAGCTACATGAGTTACACAATAATCTTTAATGTCACTATACAACAACAGACACTTAATGCAGTACAGGCTTGTGCAGTTCAGCAGCGGTTAGAGTTAGCAAAGAAACATATTGTTACTGTCACACAGGATAATGTCCAGTGACCCAGAAGTTAGAGGATTCTAGAGGTGTCCTTAGGGAGTTACAGGATTGACCCCACCAGAAGACAGGCCATGCACAGTACAGGTCTAACATTCAGTGACTGTAAACCCAGAGGGGAAAGCAGCTCCCAGGCGGCTGCAGCAGCCGTCACAAAAAGCAGAGTATCAGACAGGTGGTACTGAAACGGAGCAGGAGGCCTCGGAGGAGGACAATGATGGAGAAGGATAACACTTAACAGACCGTCCCGTTAAGATTACGCCATTACCAGTCTGTCCCATTAAGTTGATGCCTTTGCCAGTCTGTACCGTTAAGGTGACACCCTTGTCATTTTGTCCCGTTAAGGTAGCGCGCTTGCCAGTCTGTCCCATTAAGGTGATGCCCATGCCAGTCTGTCCCCTTAAACTGGTGACAACACAGAATAGAACAGTCTGTTGCTTTCAATCCCAACAAGTCACGAGTGCAGTTGAGATATAAAAGGAAAGGAAATGTTTTGGAGCCGCAGTGAGGCTGAAACACTGTGTGAGGAAAACAAAAGGAAAAGCTTGTGTGTGAGTTAGTTTCTGTTTGTGTATTTGATGTTTCCAGTGTGATTTCTTTGTCTGTCTCAGGTTAGTGTCTATTAGGGTCAGTTAACCCTCTCTCATCTGGTCCTGCATGTTGTCTTAAAGTAGTTGGTTGTTTAACATGAGTGCACAGTTGGATTTTAAATTGGTGTGAGTGGGGAGGATAAAAGTTACTATAACATGGATGTTGGAATGTTAAATAGCAATTCTATAGCAGCAGCTTTTTCGGGAGCAGTTACTGCGAGCGAGTGAGCAGCTGGGAAGGTCAGTTTCAAAGTAAACTTAATTTCCTTTTGTTTTCGGTGGAGACCAGGGGGCTGCTGGGTAAGTAAAACCCTATATATTTGGGCTGTTTCTGAACCCGAGACCCTACACTTGCAGTGTCTCCCCCCACCCACCCTCCTCCTCTAACCAAAAAAAAGGGACTCGGTGGTGTGTAGATAAGGTCAGGCTTTTTCTACTTCTCTTTTTGTTTTATCGTGTGATTGGTAAAACCTTTTCGCTCCTTTTTCATTTAACTAAGTTAAGCTTAAGATTAAAAATGGCAGGAGATCTCAGACCCGTGTCATGCTCCTCTTGCTCAATGTGGGAGCTCAGGGAACGGCTGATACCCCTGACTCCTTCACGTGCAGGAAGTGTGTCCAGCTGCAGCTCTTGTTAGACCGCATGACGGCACTGGAGCTGCGGATGGACTCACTTTGGAGCATCCACGATGCTGAGGAGGTCGTGGATAGCACGTTTAGCGAATTGGTCACACCGCAGATTAGGATTGCAGAGGGAGAAAGGGAATGGGTGACCAAAAGGCAGAGAAAGAGCAGGAAAGCAGCGCAGGAGTCCCCTGCGGTCATCTCCCTCCAAAACAAGTATACTGTTTTGGATACTGTTGAGGGAGATGGCTCACCAGGGGAAGGCAGCAGTAGCCATGTTCATGGCACCATGGCTGGCTATGCTGTTCAGAAGGGCGGGAAAAAGAGTGGAAGGGCTATAGTCATAGGGAATTCGATTGTAAGGGGAGTAGATAGGCGGTTCTGTGGTCGAAAACGAGACTCCCGAATGGTATGTTGCCTCCCAGGTGCACGGGTCAGTGATGTCTCAGACCGGCTGCAGAACATTCTAAAGGGGGAGGGTGAACAGCCAGTTGTCGTTTTGCACATAGGCACCAATGATATAGGTAAAAAACGGGATGAGGTCCTTACAAGCAGAGTTTAGGGAGTTAGGAGCCAAGTTAAAAAGTAGGACCTCAGAGGTAGTAATCTCAGGATTGCTACCAGTGCCACGGGATAGTCAGAGTAGAAATGAAAGAATAGTCAGGATGAATGCGTGGCTTGAGAGATGGTGCAGGAAGGAGGGGTTCAGATTTTTGGGACATTGGGACCGGTTCTGGGGGAGGTGGGACTATTACAAATTGGACGGTCTACACCTGGGCCGGACTGGAACCAATGTCCTTGGGGGTGCTTTTGCTAACGCTGTTGGGGAGGGTTTAAACTAATGTGGCAGGGGGATGGGGACCAAATCAGGAGGTCAGTTGACAGCAAGGAGGTAGTAACTAAAGCCTGTAAGGAACTAGATAATGAAGTCAGTGTGACTAAGGGGAAGAGTCGGCAGGGAGCAGATGATGAAAGCAAAGGGGCTGGTGGTCTGAGGTGCATTTGTTTTAATGCAAGATGTGTAGCAGGTAAGGCAGATGAACTTAGGGCTTGGAGTAGGACCTGGGAGTATGATGTTATTGCTATGACTGAGACTTGGTTGAGGAAAGGGCATGATTGGCAACTAAATATCCCAGGATATCGATGCTTCAGGCGGGATAGAGAGGGAGGTAAAAGGGGTTGAGGAGTTGCATTACTGGTCAGAGAGGATATCATAGCTGTGCTGAAGGAGGGCACTATGGAGGACTCGAGCAGTGAGGCAATATGGGCAGAACTCAGAAATAGCAAGGGTGCGCTAACAATGTTGGGGCTGTACTACAGGCCTCCCAACAGCGAGCGTGAGATAGAGGTTCAAATATGTAAACAGATTATGGAAAGATGTAGGAGCAACAGGGTGGTGGTGATAGGAGATTTTAATTTTCCCAACATTGACTGGGATTCACTTAGTGTTAGAGGTCTATATGGAGCAGAATTTGTAAGGAGCATCCAGGAGGGTTTTCTAGAGCAGTATGTAAATAGTCCAACTCGGGAAGGGGCCATACTGGACCTGGTGTTGGGGAATGAGCCCGGCCAGGTTGTTGAAGTTTCAGTAGGGGACTACTTTGGGAATAGTGATCACAATTCCGTAAGCTTTAAAATACTCATGGACAAAGACGAGAGTGGTCCTAAAGGAAGAGTGCTAAATTGGGGGAAGGCCAACTATACCAAAATTCGGCAGGAGCTGGGAAATGTAGATTGGGAGCAGCTGTTTGAAGGTAAATCCACATGTGATATGTGGGAGGCTTTTAAAGAGAGGTTGATTAGCGTGCAGGAGAGACATGTTCCTGTGAAAATGAGGGATAGAAATGGCAAGATTAGGGAGACATGGATGACAGGTGAAATTGTGAGACCAGTTAACAGGAAAAAGGAAGCATACATAAGGTCTAGGCGGCTGAAGAAAGACGAAGCTTTGAAGAAATATCGGGAATGTAGGACCAATCTGAAGCGAGGAATTAAGAGAGCTAAAATGGGTCATGAAATATCTTTAGCAAACAGGGTTAAGGAAAATCCCAAAGCCTTTTATTCATATATAAGGAGCAAGAGGGTAACTAGAGAAAGGATTGGCCTACTGAAGGACAAAGGAGGAAAGTTATGCGTGGAGTCAGAGAAAATGGGTGAGATTCTAAACGAGTACTTTGCATCGGTATTCACCGAGGAGAGGGACATGACGGATGTTGAGGTTAGGAACAGATGTTTGATTACTCTAGGTCAAGTCGGCATAAGGAGGGAGGATGTGTTGGGTATTCTAAAGGGCATTAAGTTGGACAAGTCCCCAGGTCTGGATGGGATCTATCCCAGGTTACTGAGGGAAGCGAGAGAGGAAATATCTGGGGCCTTAACAGATATCTTTGCAGCATCCTTAAACACGGGTGAGGTCCCGGAGGACTGGAGAATTGCTAATGTTGTCCCCTTGTTTAAGAAGGGTCGCAGGGATAATCCAGGTAATTATAGACCGGTGAGCCTGACGTCAGTGGTAGGGAAGCTGCTGGAGAAGATACTGAGGGATAGGATCTATTCCCATTTGGAAGAAAATGGGCTTATCAGTGATAGGCAACATGGTTTTGTGCAGGGAAGGTCATGTCTTACCAACTTAATAGAATTCTTTGAGGAAGTGACAAAGTTGATTGATGAGGGAAGGGCTGAAGATGTCATATACATGGACTTCAGTAAGGCGTTTGATAAGGTTCCCCATGGTAGGCTGATGGAGAAAGTGAAGTCGCATGGGATCCAGGGTGTACTAGCTAGATGGATAAAGAACTGGCTGGGCAACAGGAGACAGAGAGTAGCAGTAGAGGGGAGTTGCTCAAAATGGAGACGTGTGACCAGTGGTGGAAAGTATAGGTTGTCTGATTAAGAAGTTTGCAGACGACACTAAGATTGGTGGAGTAGCAGATAGTGAAGGGGACTGTCAGAGAATACAGCAGAATATAGATAGATTGGAGAGTTGGGCAGAGAAATGGCAGATGGAGTTCAATCAGGGCAAATTAGAGGTGATGCATTTTGGAAGATCCAATTCAAGAGTGAACTATACAGTAAATGGAGACGTCCTGGGGAAAATTGATGTCCAGAGAGATTTGGGTGTTCAGGTCCATTGTTCCCTGAAGGTGGCAACGCAGGTCAATAGAGTGGTCAAGAAGGCATACGGCATGCTTTCCTTCATCGGACGGGGTATTGAGTACAAGGGTTGGCAGGTCATGTTGCAGTTGTATAAGACTTTGGTTCGGCCACATTTGGAATACTGCGTGCAGTTCTGGTCGCCACATTACCAAAAGGATGTAGATGCTTTGGAGAGGGTGCAGAGGAGGTTCACCAGGCTGTTGCCTGGTATGGAGGGCGCTAGGTATGAAGAGAGGTTGAGTATATTAGGATTATTTTCATTTGAAAGACGGAGGTTGAGGGGGGACCTGATTGAGGTGTACAAAATCATGAGAGGTATCGACAGGGTGGATAGCAAGAAGCTTTTTCCCAGAGTGGGGGATTCAATTACTAGGGGTCACGAGTTCAAAGTGAGAGGAGAAGAGTTTAGGGGGATATGCGTGGAAAGTTCTTTATGCAGAGGGCGGTGGGTGCCTGGAATGCATTGCCAGCGGAGGTGGTAGATGCGGGCACGATGGCGTCTTTTAAGATGTATCTAGACAGATGCATGAATGGACAGGAAGTAAAGAGATACAGAACCTTAGAAAATAGGCGACATGTTTAGAGAGAGGATCTGGATCGGAGCAGGCTTGGAGGGCCGAAGGGCCTGTTCCTGTGCTGTAATTATCTTTCTTCTTTGTTCTTTGTTCAAAGGTTTGTGAGAAAGAGATGGGAGCAGACACTACAGAAATCTTCTCAGTCTATGAGCGAAGAGATCTCTTCCTTTTGCAGGCTCTCAGGAGAAGGAGCCAAATAGAAAGAGCCAACGAAATAATAAGACAGAGGAAGAGAGAGAAAAAAACAGACAGATATGGAAAGAGATAGCTAGAGGCGAAAGAGAAAATAGAGAAATATCCAAAGAGAAAGAGAGAGAGTGGGAGAGAGAGAGAGAGGGGCGGGGGGGGGGGGGCGGGGAGAGAGAGAGAGAGAGGGAGAGAGAGAGAGAGGGAGAGAGAGAGAGAGGGAGAGAGAGAGAGTGAGAGAGGGGGGAGAGAGAGAGAGACTCAGAGCGAAAGAGAGACAGAAAGAAGGAAAGCCAGAGAAAGAAAGAGGCACAAAGAAGGGGAAAGAGACACACAAAGAGAGATAGAGGGAGAAATACAGTGAGGGACATTAAATATTTAGTACTCAGCATCCCACACGGTCTGTGCTCCATCGTTGGACTCTCTCCCCTTCCGTCCATCAGCTCGTCCATGATGGGGGTGGGAGGAGGGGTGGGTCGGTGAAAAAATCCTGGGACGGGGGAGATAGGGGTTAGAATTAGGGGAAAGGGTTAAAACTGGGACAGGGAGAGTGGGATTAAATCTGGACTCTCTGTCTCACACACCCACCCACCCGGTAATCAGTTGCAATTCACCTGGGCGCACAGACACAGAGACTGAAACACAGAAACGCACCTTCAGACTGTGGCCGAAATGCAAAGTTTTGTAAAGGCTTGTTATCATTCCCGAATAATGTCGGTCTTTTAGGCTGATGGCTGAATTTGACAGTGAAATGTAACTCCTGGGGGATATTTGAATTCAGATTTTCAGGTCTCAGAATGTGGATTTCACTCTCTAGCCTTCTACGGGAGAGGGGATGGGGTCAGCAGTGTTTGTGTATTTTTATAATGAGGCAGAAACAATGTAGAGACACACACACACAGAAATGGAGACATACAGAGAGAGAGAGAGAGTAACAGCTGGAAGTAACAGGGTAAACATAGAGGGAGACCCACAGGCTCTGGGGGTTCTGCAGTGTTTAGTCACTGCCCAGCTCCCAGCCCCTGTCAAGATGCTCCACAGCCAATCGCAACCCTGCAAACCACATTTCCCACTCTTGACGGTGTCTTGACTTTTGGTAAATTAAATGCTGGGGCAGTGATTAAGTGTCAGCACGTTCAACTCAGTTTTAAAAAAAAAGAGAATTTCACAGTTTCTGGGAACAGAATGGAGCTGATTGCTGCAAATGTCTGTCTGTAAATTACAGCAATGTTGCCCACAATGGCGTTTGGACTGAAAAGTTTGCAGGTCATCAGGAAGCAGCTCCTTGTCATGTCTCTGCTCAGCGCTGGCGATGTTACCTGGATTAACAGGACAATGGGCATGTACTCAGCTCCTAAAACCCTCTGACACATCTCCCATCACCCCTCATTCTCTGTATCGGGGGATGTGTTTGTAAGATGGGGAGCCACTGAGAGATTGTTTTATGTCAGTGAATGAGAGAAAGAGCCCTGGGCTCTTGCTGTGTTTGTTTGATGTTAAACAACGTTTTGCTTTGTTTTAATCATTTTTTATTTCTCTTATTCCCAAGGAGAATCTTTCCAGAAATTGCAGCTTTGATGATGCAGAGGGAGAATCTTTTGGCAAGTGGAATTCTCGGGAAAGAGCTTTAACCAGAGAGGAAAATAATAATGAATACATATGTGTTATTGTCTAATTCATTTTTAGATTCAGGAAAGAAGACCTTGTCTTTTCGTGGCTGATATAAAATCAAAGTTCTGGAAATGCTCATTGTTTCCAGTACGGTTTTTATTTCAGATTTCCAGCATCTGCAGTATTTTGATTTTGTGCTTTGGGGAGCGGGGCCTTTTTACCACAAGGGAGGGGACTGGAGGGGCCACTGAAGTAAATAATTTGGGAAGCGCTGTCCCAGAACAGTCAATGCAATCCCATATATTTCCCTCTGTCCATCTCTTGCTACAACTATTTCTCTACCCCTTCCCTCCTTGTTCATCACTTAGTTTCTTCACATCTTTAAATCCCTGTCTCTGCATCTCTCAACATCCTTTATATCTCATGCCTCTGTCTTTGATCTCACAAACATAGAACATAGAACATTTCCCCTTTCTTTCTCTTTCTGCAACTCTTTGCATCTTTATCAGTCTCTCAGTGCATTTCTCTCTCACTCAGTTCCACATATCATTTCCTGCAAGATTATCTCTGCATTTCCCACACCCCTTCCCGAGACAGCCCTCTCTATTCTGAATCTGCACCTTACTTTGTAAATCTGCTGCTCGACATCTTTCTGTCTCGGCATCTCTCTATTTTTCTGGGATTATTCTCAATATCTACATTGCTGCTGCATTCTCTCGCTGCACCTCCATCTCTCTATCTGTCCTTTTTTGTATTTCTGCCCTCTGCTCCTAGTTTCTCTCACTGTTTTCTGACTCCCTGCCTCTCTTTCATTCTCCATCTCCCTCTCCATTTGTTTCTCTCTCACTCTCTCGCTCAGTCAATTCTGTCCTGATCCCTGGATCTCTGTTTTCTGTGCCTCTGTTCCTCTCTCTGGGGGTGGATTTGAACTCGCTGCCATGGTATTGTACAGGGTGAGTGTGAACCGGGATCCTGCTTTCCACCTCTTCTGCGTTCTCCTCCCAATGGAGGTAAAATAGCAGAGAGATGCTGAACCTGCTACCCCCTCCCCGGTTTTTACTATTGGCACCAAGTCCAATTCTAGCCCAGCGTTTCTTTGCCTCTCTGTGTATCCGCTCCCCGACTGTCTCTGCTTGTCTTCTTGTGGCCCGGTGGGGGAAGGGAAAGGCCAGCCATGATCTAACATCGGTGGGACAAGTTCAAAGGGCTGAATGACTTTGTCTATCCCTGTTCCAACCAGCGTGTGTGTGTGTGTGTGTGTGTGTGTGTGCACCTCAGTCTGATTCGCTGATGCTAATGGGGTGATGGGGAGAACAGGTGAAACACCTTTCTACAGGGAGAGATGTGTCTGCGACTGGGATCCTGCTGTGCATAAAAGGCTCACAATGCCAGTTAGCCTCTTCAGATACTTGCTCTCTGCCCGCCCCTGTGTTTGACCAGACAAGAGTTGAAGGTGCCGGGTGCCTGAGAGCCATTTGATAGAATTCCAGTGGCTTATCCGGACGGGAATTAAAATGAATTAGAGACTGTTGGGAGATGGAGCCACACCTTGGAAAGTGCTGGAGATTGGAATACACAGGGGGCTGTTCACTGGGACGGCAGTTACACAGATGGGGGATGTTCACAAGGGAGATGATACAGATTGGGACTGAATAGAGACGGGCGTCTTTTACTGGGCCGAGAGGGTAACTTAGAAAGGGAGGTGTGTTTACAGTGGAGGCAGGGGAGAATTTGAGGGCGATGTTCACAGAGAGAATTGGGTAATTTTCAAAATGGGAGGGACAATTTTCCATGTTTAAAATGGGAGGGGAGCTCTCCAGGTTTAAAATGGGTTGGGGATTCTCTGTGTTTCAAATGGGAGGTGGGACTATCCCGCTTTAAATTGGGAGGGGGTATTCAGGTTTAAGATGGGAGCTGGGTCTACTGCAGGTTAAAAATAGGAGAGGGGCTTCTCCAGGTTTAAAATGGGAGGGGGATCGACTCCAGATTAAAATGGGAGCAGGGCCTCTCCAGGTTTAAAATTCTGTGGTGGAGGGGTTACTCCAGGTATAAAATGTGATGTGGACCTACGCCAGGTTTAAAATTGGAGGGGAGTCTTCTCCCGGTTTAAAATGTGAGGGGGTCTACTCCAGGTTTAAAATAGGAAGGGGGGGGGCGGGTTTACTGCTGGCTCAGATATTACCATGAAAAGTTAGTTGTTTTGAGTGCTCATTTTGTTTTTTTGCATGAGCAGTCCCTTTAAATTTTTATGAATTTTTGAAGATGTGTGTTATTTTTCACAGAAAAGGACCTGTGCAGTACCTTCCAGGCTACAGCACACAGCTTTGCAGGTACACTGACCGACACTCTCCATCCCAATCTCTTCCCCTTTCTCACTGGTACTCTCTCCCCATTGCTATCCTTCCCTCTCTCTGTTATTCTGTCTCTATATCTATCCCTGTCTTTCTCACTGTTACTCTCTCTATCTGGATGGAGAGGCAGCTTTACTCTGTATCTAACCCCAGACTGTACCTACCCTGGGAGTGTTTGATAAAACAGAGAAGATGGATATTTACTCTGTCGCTGACTCCAGGCTGTACTCAGCTTGGCAGCATTTTATGGGACAGTGTAGATGTATCCCTGGAATTTAGAAGGTAAAAAGGTGAATTGATCAAAGTTTACAAGATAATAATGGAACTAAGGGATAGAGAGAGAGAAACTCTTTTCACTGATTGTGGGAGTCTCCGACGAGGTTGACAATCTAAAAATCGAACATTAGTCGAAAAGTCTTTAAAGAGTGAAGTTAAGAAACATTTCTACACACAAAGGGTGGTAGAAATTTAGAATTATCTTCAACAAATGACCCCTCCCTATCTGTGCAATCTCCTCCAGCTCCACAATCCTCCAATATCTGCGATCCTCTACTTCTGGATTCTTGAGCATCCCCAATTCGAATCGTTCCACAATTGGTGGCCGTGCCTTCAAGCTGCCAAGGCCCTAACTCTGCAATTCCATTCCTAAACCTCTCTGTCTCACTAACTCTCTCTCCTCTTTGAAGATGCTCCCTAAATCCAAGCTATTTGACCAGGGTTTTGGTCACCTAGCCTAATATCTCCTTAAGTGGCTCGGGGCCGAATTTTATTTTATTTAATTCATTCGAGTGACGTGCGTGTCGCTGGCAGGGCCAGCATTTATTGCCCATCCCTAATTTTCCTTGAGAAGGTGGTGGTGAGCCATGTTCTTGAACCACTGCAGTCCATGTGGGGTAGGTAGACCCACAGTGCTGTTAGGGAAGGAGTTCCAGGATCTTGAGCCAGTGCAATATAATTTCAAGTAAGGATGGTGTGTGACTATAGTTGTTGTGAGCGGCCATCTTTTTCAGTGCACAGTCCCTTTAAATTTTTGATATTTTTTAACGCAGTTAGATGTAAAAGTTCTCCTACAATCTGCCTGTCTCTCCCCATCTCTCCCTCCCTTTTGCTGCCCGTCTCTCCCTCTCTCTCTCTCTTTGTCTCCCTGAAGACCAAGATCGCATATGTTTTGCTAATTACTCTCTTAATATGTCCTGCCGCCTTCAAAGATCATTTGAGCCTAATATCACCTGATATGGATCGGTGTATTTTTTCTTTTACTTTATCCATTGGTTGGATGTTAGCGTTACTGGTAATTCCAGGATTTATTGCCCATCCATAATTGCTGTTTGAGAAAGTGGCAGTGAACCGATTCCGAGAATCACTACAGCCAACGTGGTGTAGGTACACTCATAGTGCTGTTAGAATGGAATTATAGGATTTTGATCCAGTGACAGTTAAGGAGCAGTGATATAATTCCAAGTCAGGATGGTGAGCGACTTTAAGGGAAACTTGCAGGTGGTGGTGTTCCCATGCGTGTTTCCTGTTTGTTCGCTCTCTCTCCTCCTCCCTCTTTCTGGATCTCCCTGTCACTCTCTGTCATTTGAACTGAAGAACAGAACAAATAAGAGTAGGAGTAAGCCATAAGGCCCCTCAAGTCTGCTCCACCGTTATCTCGTGACTCTTTGTTGTCCTGAATGTAAGGCAAGTATATCCTTTCTTAGGTATGGAGACCAAACCAGTACACTTTATTCTAGCAATCTTCTCCCCAATTGCATTGAGACTTCCTTACTCTTGTACTCCAATCCCTTGCAATAAAGAGCAAGAAACCATTTGCCTTTCTTTTTTCACCAATATGTTAACTTTGTGTGATCTGTGTACAAAGACAGCCAAATCCCTCTGAACACCAACATTTAATAGTTTCTCACCAGAGAAGATCACGTGGCAGATGAAATATGGTGCAGAGAAGTGTAAAGTGACGTATTTTGGTAGGACGAATGAGGAGAGGCAATAAAAAATAAAGGATACAATTCTGAAGTGGGTTCAGGAACAGAGAGACCTGGGGATATCTGTGCACAAATTGAAGGTGGCAGGGCTATTTTAGAAAGTGGTTAAAAGGCATGTGGGATCCCAGGCATTGTAAATAGAGGCTTAGAGTATAAAAGCAAGGAGGTTATGATGAAGCTTTATAAAACACTGGTTCAACTTTAACTAGTATTGTGTCCAACAGTGGACACCGCACTTTCAGAAGGATGTGAAGGCATTAGAGAGGGTGCAGAAAAGATTCATGAGATCGTTTCCAGCGATGAGGGACGTCAGTTACGTGGATAGATTGGAGAGTTGGGGTTGTTCTCCATAGAAAAGAGAAACTTGAGATGAGATTTGATAGAGCTGTTCAAAATCATGAGGAGTCCGAACAGAGTAGATGCAGGAGTAAGAATGCAGCACATAGGACATTCCATAGCGATGTCTGTTAAGTGTTTAATTGTACAAGTGAATTAACCATTTAATATTTTTAACTTACTTAACCCTTGTGTTCCCACAAATATCAAGCTAGCAAATTCAACAGTGCCCACTTTGACTTCATCTCATCGTGTTTTATCTACATTCTCACAGGATAGCAGGTATAACTGTAGTCATAAAATTCAACTGAAAATGGATCAGTTACATTGCTATTGCAGTCATTTCAGTCCATATTTACAGTACACACCGTACTTTACTTTTGTAATACGTTCATGGAGTATCTATTCATCCCACTGCAGCAAAATTTCACTGGCTCAACATTCTTACCAAATGCTAAAGCATTCTGCAATGCAAGGCTCACAATTTCAACACCAGATACATTTTTTTTTCATTCTCGCTGGTGTGTACTGATTCTCCGAGGGATTGCTGATGTTTATCCTCCACATGGGCAGTCGCCCTAATCTCGTGCCCGTCCTGCTCCCAAACCCGGTATCCACTTACATTAAGGCAAGTGATGCAGGAGCGTCTCAGTGGCTGAGGCACAGTGAGTGACCCAGGTTAATCCGACACTCCAGGGACAGTTTAAACAGAGCTTTACGCTGTATCTAACCAGTGTGGTACCTTCTCTGAGAGTGTTCGATGGGAATGGATAGACATGGAGAATTTATTCCTTCAAGTGGATAGCCAAGTGTTTTTGATTGGGAGAATATGGAGAGCTGAAGATGAATTGAATGACCTTGGAGTGAATGCCCATGGATCCCTGAAGGTAGCAGGACAGGTCCATAAATTGGTTAAGGAGGTGTATCCCCCAGGACCTGCGTTTACAGTTGTGACTGCTCAGTATTTCCCCCAGGCCCTATGTTTACAGTTGTGCCAGTTCAATGTTTCCCCCAGGCCCTGTGATTAAGTTTGGGACAGTTCAGTATTTCCTCCAGGGCATGTGTTTAAAGTTATGACAGTTCAGTATTACCCCCAGGCCCTGTGTTCACAGCTGTGACAGTTCAGTATTTCCCCCAGGACCTGTCATTAATTTTGTGACAGCACAGTATTTCCCCCAGGACCTGTGTTTAAAGTTGTGACAGCACAGTATTTCCCCCAGGACCTGTCTTTAAAGTTGTGACATTTCAGTGTTTCCCCCAGGCCCCATATTTAATGTTGTGACAGCTCAGTATTTCCCCCAGGACCTGTGTTTAAAGTTGTGACAGCACAGTAGAGAAAGAAAATGTTGTCGAGGAGAATGCTGAGATTCAGAGTACTAGGCTGGATGGGATTGAGGTTCACAAGGAGGAGGTGTTAGCAATTTTGGAAAGTGTGAAAATAGATAAGTCCCCTGGGCCAGATGGGATTTATCCTAGGATTCTCTGGGAAGCCAGGGAGAAAATTGCAGACCCTTTGTCGTTGATCTTTATGTCGTCATTGTCGACAGGAATAGTGCCGGAAGACTGGAGGATTGCAAATGTTGTCCCCTTGTTCAAGAAGGGGAGTAGAGACAGCCCTGGTAATTATAGACCTGTGAGCCTTACTTCGGTAGTGGGTAAAATGTTGGAAAAGGTTATAAGAGACAGGATTTATAATCATCTTGAAAAGAATAAGTTCATTGGCAATATTCAGCACGGTTTTGTGACGGGTAGGTCGTGCCTCACAAACCTTATTGAGTTTTTCGAGAAGGTGACCAAACAGGTGGATGAGGGTAAAGCAGTGGATGTGGTGTATATGGATTTCAGTAAGGCGTTTGATAAGGTTCCCCATGGTAGGCTATTGTAGAAAATACGGAAGTATGGGGTAGAAGATGATTTAGAGCTTTGGATCCGAAATTGGCTAGCTGAAAGAAGACAGAGGGTGGTGGTTGATGGCAAATGTTCATCCTGGAGTTTAGTTACTAGTGGTGTACCGCAAGGATCTGTTTTGGGGCCACTGCTGTTTGTAATTTTTATAAATGACCTGGAAGAGGGTGTAGAAGGGTGGGTTAGTAAATTTGCGGATGACACGAAGGTCGGTGGAGTTGTGGATAGTGCCCAAGGATGTTGTAGGGTACAGAGGGACACAGATAGGCTGCAGAGCTGGGCTGTGAGATGGCAAATGGAGTTTAATGTGGAAATGTGTGAGGTGATTCACTTTGGAAGGAGTAACAGGAATGCAGAGTACTGGGCTAATGGGAAGATTCTTGGTAGTGTAGATGAACAGAGAGATCTTGGTGTCCAGGTGCATAAATCCCTGAAAGTTGCGACCCAGGTTAATAGGGCTGTTAAGAAGGCATATGGTGTGTTAGCTTTTATTAGTAGGGGGATAGAGTTTCGGAGCCACGAGGTCATGCTGCAGCTGTACAAAACTCTGGTGAGACCGCACCTGGAGTATTGCGTGCAGTTCTGGTCACCGCATTATAGGAAGGATGTGGAAGCTTTGGAAAGGGTGCAGAGGAGATTTACTAGGATGTTGCCTGGTATGGAGGGAAGGTCTTACGAGGAAAGGCTGAGGGACTTGGGGTTGTTTTCGTTGGAGAGAAGGAGGAGGAGAGGTGACTTAATAGAGACATATAAGATAATCAGAGGGTTAGATAGGGTGGATAGTGAGAGTCTTTTTCCTCGGATGGTGATGGCAAACACGAGGGGACATAGCTTTAAGTTGAGGGGGTGAAAGATATAGGACAGATGTGAGAGGTAGTTTCTTTACTCAGAGAGTAGTAAGGGCGTGGAACGCCCTGCCTGCAGCAGTAGTAGACTCGCCAACATTAAGGGCATTTAAGTGGTCATTGGATAGACATATGGATGAAAATGGAATAGTGTAGGTCAGATGGTTTCACAGGTCGGCGCAACATCGAGGGCCGAAGGGCCTGTACTGCGCTGCTATGTTCTAATTCTATTTATAATTCCCCCAGGCCCTGTGTTTACAGTTGTGACAGTTCAGTATTTCCCCCTGGATCTGTGTTTAAAATTGTGACAGCTCAGTATTTCCCCCAGGGCCTGTCTTTAAAGTTGTGACAGCTCAGTATTTCCGCCAGGACCTGCGATTACGTATGGGACAGTTCAGTATTTCCCCCAGGACCTGTCTTTAATGCTGTGACAGCTCAGTATTTCCGCCAGGACCTGTGTTTAAAGTTGTGACAGCTCAGTATTTCCCCCAGGGCCTGTCTTTAAAGTTGTGACAGCTCAGTATTTCCCCCAGGGCCTGTCTTTAAAGTTGTGACAGCTCAGTATTTCCGCCAGGACCTGTGTTTAAAGTTGTGACAGCTCAGTATTTCCCCCAGGGCCTGTCTTTAAAGTTGTGACAGCTCAGTATTTCCGCCAGGACCTGTGATTACGTATGGGACAGTTCAGTATTTCCTCCAGGGCATGTGTTTAAGGTTCTGACACGTCAGTATTACCCCCAGGCCTTTATTTAAAGTTGTGACGGATCAGCGTTTGCCCCAGGCCCTGTTTTTACAGTTGTGACTATTCAGTATTTCCACCAGGCCCTGTGTTTACAGTTGTGACAGTTCAGTAATTCCCCCAGGCCCTGTGTTTACAGTTGTGACAGCTCAGTATTTCACCCAGGACCTTTCTTTAAAGTTGTGACAGATTAATATTTCCTCCAGGCTCTGTTTTTACAGTTGTGACAGTTCAGTATTTCACCCAGGGCCTGTGTTTACAGTTGTGACAGCTCAGTATTTCACCCAGGCCCTGTGTTTACAGTTGTGACAGCTCAGTATTTCTTCCAGGCCTTGTGTTTACAATTGTGAAAGCTCAGTAATTCCCCCAGGAATCGTCTTTGTAGTTGTGACAGCTCAGTATTTCCCCCAAGACCTGTGTTTAAAGCTGTGACAGTTCAGTGTTTCCCCCAGGACCTGTGTTTCCAGTTGTGACAGTTCAGTATTTCCCCCAGGACCTTTCTTTAAAGTTGTGACAGATTAATATTTCCTCCAGGCTCTGTGTTTACAGTTGTGACAGTTCAGTATTTCACCCAGGCCCTGTGTTTACAGTTGAGACAGTTCAGTATTTAACCCAGGCCCTGTGTTTACAGTTGTGACAGCTCAGTATTTCTTCCAGGCCTTGTGTTTACAATTGTGAAAGCTCAGTAATTCCCCCAGGAATCGTCTTTGTAGTTGTGACAGCTCAGTATTTCCCCCAAGACCTGTGTTTAAAGTTGAGACAGCTCCGTTATTCCCCCAGGATCTGTCATTACGTATGGGACAGCTCAGTATTTCCCCCAGGACCTGTGCTTAAAGTTGTGACAGCTCAGTATTTCCCCCAGGACCTTTCTTCAAAGTTGTGACAGCTCAGTATTTCCCCCAGGCCATGTGCTTAAAGATGTGATAGCTCAGTATTTGCCACAGCACCTGTGTTTAATGTTGTGACAGCTGAGTATTTCCCACCAAGACCTGCGTTTAATGCTGTGACAGCTCAGTATTTCCCCCAGGACCTTAGAATATTACAGCGCAGTACAGGCCCTTCGGCCCTCGATGTTGCGCCGACCTGTGAAACCATCTGACCTACACTATTCCATTTTCATCCATATGTCTATCCAATGACCACTTAAATGCCCTTAAAGTTGGCGAGTCTGCTACTGTTGCAGGCAGGGCGTTCCACGCCCCGACTACTCTCTGAGTAAAGAAACTACCTCTGACATCTGTCCTATATCTATCACCCCTCAACTTAAAGCTATGTCCCCTCGTGTTTGCCATCACCATCCGAGGAAAAAGACTCTCACTATCCACCCTATCGAACCCTCTGATTATCTTATATGTCTCTATTAATTCACCTCTCCTCCTCCTTCTCTCCAATGAAAAGAGCCTCAAGTCCCTCAGCCTTTCCTTGTAAGACCTTCCCTCCATACCAGGCAACATCCTAGTAAAGCTCCTCTGCACCCTTTCCATAGCTTCCACATCCTTCCTATAATGCAGTGACCAGAACTGCACGCAATACTCCAGGTGCGGTCTCACCAGAGTTTTGTACAGCTGCAGCATGACATCGTGGCTCCGAAACTCGATCCCCCTACTAATAAAAGCTAACACACCATATGCTTTCTTAACAGCCCTATTAACCTGGGTAGTAACCTTCAGGGATTTATGCACCTGGACACCAAGATCTCTCTGTTCATCTACACTACCAAGAATCTTCCCATTAGCCCAGTACTCTGCATTCCTGTTACTCCTTCCAAAATGAATCACCTCGCACTTATCCGCATTAAACTCCATTTGCCATCTCTCAGCCCAGCTCTGCAGCCTATCTATGTCCCTCTGTACCCTACAACACCCTTCGGCACTATCCACAACTCCACCAACCTTAGTGTCATCCGCAAATTTACTAACCCACCCTTCTACACCCTCATCCAGGTCATTTATCAAAATGACAAACAGCAGTGGCCCCAAAACAGATCCTTGCGGTACACCACTAGTAACTAAACTCCAGGATGAACATTTGCCATCAACCACCACCCTCTGTCTTCTTTCAGCTAGCCAATTTCTGATCCAAAGCTCTAAATCACCTTCTACCCCATACTTCCGTATTTTCTACAATAGCCTACCGTGGGAAACCTTATCAAATGCCTTACTGAAATCCATATACACCACATCCACTGCTTTACCCTCATCCACCTGTTTGGTCACCTTCTCGAAAAACTCAATAAGGTTTGTGAGGCACGACCTACCCATCACAAAACCGTGCTGACTATCGCTAATGAACTTATTCTTTTCAAGATGATTATAAATCCTGTCTCTTATAACCTTTTCCAGCATTTTACCCACAACCGAAGTAAGGCTCACAGGTCTATAATTACCAGGGCTGTCTCTACTCCCCTTCTTGAACAAGGGGACAACATTTGCTATCCTCCAGTCTTCCGGCACTATTCCTGTCGACAATGACGACATAAAGATCAAGGACAAAGGCTCTGCAATCTCCTCCCTGGCTTCCCAGAGAATCCTAGGATAAATCGCATGTGGTCCAGGGGACCTATCTATTTTCACACTTTCCAAAATTGATAACACCTCCTCCTTGTGAACCTCAATTCCATCTAGCCTAGTAGGCTGTATCTCAGTATTCTCCTCGACAACATTTTCTTTCTCTACTGTAAATACTGACGAAAAATATTCATTTAACACTTCCCCTATCTCCTCTGATTCCACACACAACTTCCCACTACTACCCTTGATTGGCCCTAATCTAACTCTAGTCATTCTTTTATTCCTGATATACCTATAGAAAGCCTTAGGGTTTTCCCTGATCCTATCCACCAATGACTTCTCGTGTCCTCTCCTTGCTCTTCTTAGCCCTCCCTTTAGATCCTTCCTGGCTTGCTTGTAACTCTCAAGCGCCCTAACTGAGCCTTCACGTCTCATCCTAACATCAGCCTTCTTCTTCCTCTTGACAAGCGCTTAAACTTCTTTAGTAAACCACGGCTCCCTCGCTCGACAACTTCCTCCCTGCCTGACAGGTACATACTTATCAAGGACACACAGTAGCTGCTCCTTGAATAAGCTCCACATTTTGATTGTTCCCATCCCCTGCAGTTTCCTTCCCCATCCTACGCATCCTAAATCTTGCCTAATCGCATCATAATTTCCTTTCCCCCAGCTATAATTCTTGCCCTGCGGAATATACCTGTCCCTGCCCATCACTAAGGTAAACCTAACCGAATTGTGATCACTATCACCAAAGTGCTCACCTACATCTAAATCTAATAACTGGCCGGGTTCATTACCCAGTACCAAATCCAATATGGCATCGCCCCTGGTTGGCCTGTCTACATACTGTGTCAGAAAACCCTCCTGCACACACTGGACAAAAACAGACCCATCTAAAGTACTCGAACTATAGTATTTCCAGTCAATATTAGGAAAGTTAAAGTCCCCCATAACAACTACCCTGTTACTCTCGCCCCTGTCGAGAATCATCTTCGCTATCCTTTCCTCTACATCTCTGGAACTATTCGGAGGTCTATAAAAGACTCCCAACAGGGTGACCTCACCTCTCCTGTTTCTAACCTCCGCCCATACTACCTCAGTAGCCGAGTCCTCAAACGTCCTTTCTGTCGCTGTAATACTCTCCTTGATTAACAATGCCACACCCCCCCCCTCTTTTACCATCTTCTCTGTTCTTACCCAAACATCTAAATCCCGGAATCTGCAACATCCATTCCTGTCCCCGCTCTACCCATGTCTCTGAAATGGCCACTACATCGAGATCCCAGGTACCAACCCATGCTGCAAGCTCACCCACCTTATTCCGGATGCTCCTGGCGTTGAAGTAGACACATTTTAAACCAGGTTCTTGCTTGCCAGTGCCCTCTTGCGTCCTTGTAACCTTATCCCTGACCTCACTACTCTCAACATCCTGTACACTGGCACTACAATTTAGGTTCCATCCCCCTGTTGAATTAGTTTAAATTCACCATCCCTGCAGCCACGAGTTCAACTCCTCTCTCTCCCTATTCCTCGCTTTGCTATCACGTGGCACGGGCAACAACCCAGAGATAACAACTCTGTTTGTTCTCGCTCTAAGCTTCCACCCTAGCTCCCTGAATTTCTGTCTTAAATCCCCATCTCTCTTCCTACCTATGTCGTTGGTGCCTTTGTGGACCACGACTTGGGGGTGCTCCCCCCTCCCCCTTAAGGATCCCAAAAACACGATCCGAGACATCATGTACCCTGGCACCTGGGAGGCAACATACCAACCATGAGTCTCTCTCGTTCCCACAGAACATCCTATCTGTTCCCCTAACTATGGAGTCCCCAATGACTAATGCTCTGCTTCTCTTCCCCTTTCCCTTCTGAGCAACAGGGACAGACTGTGCCAGATATCTGTACCCCATTGCTTACCCCTGGTAAGTCGTCCCCCGCAACAGTATCCAAAACGGTATACCTGTTGTTGAGGGAAACGGCCACAGGGGATCCCTGCACTGCCTGCTGGTTCCCTCTCCTTCCCCTGACGGTAACCCATCTACCTACTTCTTTTACCTGAGGTGTGACTGCCTCCCTATAACTCCTCTCAATAATCCCCACCGCCTCCCGAATGATCCGAAGTTCATCCAGCTCCAGCTCCAGTTCCCTAACGCGGTCCTCGAGGAGCTGGAGTTGGGTGCACTTCCCGCAGATGCAGTCAGCAGGGACACTCTTGGCGACCCTTTCCTCCCACATTCTGCAGGAGGAACATACAACTGCCTTAACTTCCATTCCCTCTATTCTAAATTCCCAACAAATCTACTGAAAAACCAAAAAAAACTAAATGTCAGAACTTGTTAGGTTAGCAATCCAACGGACAGAACTTCTTAAATCAAAAGCTTACCTTATCAACACAACAGAGTCCTTTTTTTTTGGTTAGCGGAGGAGGGTGGGTGGAAGACACTACACGTGTAGTGTCTCGGGTACAGCCACCACCCAAATATATAGTTTTTACTTACCCAGCAGTCCCCTGGTCCTCCGAAAACAAAAGGGAATTAACTTTTAAACTTCCACTGAAATTGACTTCCCAGCTGTTAGCTCGCTCTCGCACCTCCGCTGCAGTCAAGCTGCAGTCACCAAAACTGTGCTAAAATATGTGACAGGTGAGTATTTCCCCCAGGACCTGCGTTTAAAGTTGTGACAACTCAGTATTTCCCACAGGACCTTTCTTTAAAGTTGTGACAGCTCAGTATTTCCCGCAGAACCTGTGTTTAAAGTTGTGACAGTTCAGTGTTTCCCCCATGCCCTGTGTCTACAATTGTGACAGCTCAGTATTTCGCCCAGGACCTGTCTTTGAAGTTGTGACAGCTCAGTATTTCGCCCAGGCACTTTATCGACCATTGTGACAGTTCAGTGTGTCCCCCAGGCCCTGTGATTACGTTTGGGACAGTTCAGTATTTCCTCCAGGGCATGTGTTTAAAGTTATGACAGCTCAGTATTTCCCCCAGGACCTGTTTTTAAAGTTGTGACATTTCAGTGTTTCCCCCAGGCCCTGTATTTAAATCTGTGACAGCTCAGTATTTCCCCAGGACCTTTCTTTAAAGTTGTGACAGATTAGCTTTTCATCCAGGCCCTGTGTTTACAGTTGTGACAGCTCAGTATTTCACCCAGGGCTGTGTTTACAGTTGTGACAGTTCAGTATTTCCCCTAGGCCCGGTGTTTAAAGTTGTGACAGTTCAGTGTTTCCGCAAGGACCTGTGTTTAAAGTTGTGACAGTTCAGTGTTTCCGCAAGGACCTGTGTTTAAAGTTGTGACAGTTCAGTGTTTCCGCAAGGACCTGTGTTTAAAGTTGTGACAGTTCAGTATTTCGGAAAGGACCTGTGTTTAAAGTTGTGACAGCTCAGTATTTCCCCCAAGACCTGTGTTTAATGTTGTGACAGTTCAGTATTTCCACCAAGACCTGTGTTTAATGTTGTGACCGCTCAGAATTTCCCACAGGACCTGTGATTAAAGTTGTGACAGCACAGTATTTCCCCCAGGACCTGTGTTTCAAGTTGTGACAGTTCAGTATAACCCCGAGAACCTGTGTTTAAAGATGTGACAGCTCAGTATTTCCCCCAGGACCTGTGTTTCAAGTTGTGACAGTTCAGTATTTCCCCCAGGACCTGTGTTTCAAGTTGTGACAGTTCAGTATTTCCCCGAGAACCTGTGTTTAAAGATGTGACAGCTCAGTATTTCCCCCAGGACCTGTGTTTCAAGTTGTGACAGTTCAGTATTTCCCCCAGGACCTGTGTTTAAAGATGTGACAGCTCAGTATTTCCCCCAAGACCTGTGTTTAAAGTTGTGACAGTTCAGTATTTCCCCCAGGACCTGTGTTTCAAGTTGTGACAGCTCAGTATTTCCCCCAAGACCTGTGTTTAAAGTTGTGACAGCTCAGTATTTCCCCCAGGACCTGTGTTTCAAGTTGTGACAGTTCAGTATTTCCCCCAGGACCTGTGTTTAAAGATGTTACAGCTCAGTATTTCTTCCAGGCCCTGTGTTTACAATTGTGACAGCTCAGTATTTCCCCCAAGACCTGTGTTTAAAGTTGTGACAGCTCAGTATTTCCCCCAAGACCTGTGTTTAAAGATGTGACAGCTCAGTATTTCTTCCAGGCCCTGTGTTTACAGTTGTGACAGCTCAGTATTTCCCCCAAGACCTGTGTTTAAAGATGTGACAGCTCAGTATTTCTTCCAGGCCCTGTGTTTACAATTGTGACAGCTCAGTATTTGCCCCATGACCTGTCTTTCAAGTTGTGACAGCTCAGTATTTCTTCCAGGAGCTTTGGTTAAAGTTGGGACAGCTCAGTATTTCGCCCAGGCACTTTGTATACCATTGTGACAGTTCAGTGTTTCCTCCAGGCCCTGTGTTTACAATTGTGACTGTTCAGTATTTTCTCCAGGGCATGTGTTTAAAGTTATGACAGCTCAGTATTTCCCCCAGGATCAGTCTTTAAAGTTGTGACAGCTCAGTATTTCCCCCAGGACCTGTCTTTAAAGTTGTGACAGCTCAGTATTTCCCCCAGAACCTGTCTTTAAAGTTGTGACAGCTCAGTATTTCCCCGAGAACCTGTGTTTAAAGATGTGACAGTTCAGTATTTCCCCCAGGCCCTGTGTTTAAGGATGTGACAGCTCAGCATTTCCCCCAGGACCTGTCTTTAAAGTTGTAACAGCTCAGTATTTGCCTCAGCACCTGTGTTTAAAGTTGTGACAGTTCAGTATTTCACCCAAGACCTGTGTTTAAATCTGTGACAGCTCAGTATTTCCCCAAAGACATGTGTTTAATGCTGTGACAGCTCAGTATTTCCCCCAGGACCTGTCTTTGAAGTTCTGGCAGTTCAGTATTTCCCCCAGGCCCTGTGTTTAAAGCTGTGACAGCTCAGTAATTCCTCCAGGCACTGTGTTTACAGTTGTGACAGATCAGTGTTTGCCCCAGGCCCTGTGTTTAAAGCTGTGACAGCTCAGTAATTCCTCCAGGCCCTGTGTTTCGAGTTGTGACAGATCAGTGTTTGCCCCAAGCCCTGTGTTTAAAGCTGTGACAGCTCAGTAATTCCTCCAGGCTCTGTGTTTACAGTTGTGACAGATCAGTGTTTGCCCCAGGCCCCGTGTTTACAGTTGTGACAGTTCAGAAATTCCCCCAGGCCCTGTCTTTACAGTTGTGACAGCTCAGTATTTCCCCCATTACCTTTCTTTAAAGTTGTGACAGATTAGCGTTTCCTCCAGGGCCTGTGTTTACCGTTGTGGCAGTTCAGTATTTGACCCAGGCCCTGTGTTTACACTTTTGACAGCTCAGTATTTCCTCCAGGATCTGTGTTTACAGTTGTGACAGTTCAGTATTTGACCCAGGCCCTGTGTTTACACTTTTGACAGCTCAGTATTTCCTCCAGGATCTGTGTTTACTGTTATGACAGTTCAGTATTTCCTCCAGGATCTGTGTTTACTGTTATGACAGCTCAGCATTTCCCCCAGGACCTGTGTTTAAAGTTGTGACAGCTCAGTATTTCCCCCAGGCCCTGTGTTTAATGTTCTGACAGTTCAGTATTTCCTCCAGGACCTGTGTTTAAAGTTGTGACAGCTCAGTATTTCCCCCAGAATCTGTGTTTAAAGTTCTGACAGTTCAGTATTTCCTCCAGGACCTGTCTTTAAAGTTGTGACAGCTCATTAGTTGCCCCAGTACCTGTGTTTAAAGATGTGACAGTTCATTGTTTCCCCCAAGACCTGCCTTTAATGTTGTGACAGTTCAGTATTCCTTCCAGGCCCTGTGTTTAAATTTGTGACAGTTCAGTATTCCTTCCAGGCCTTGTGTTTAAATTTGTGACAGTTCAGTATTCCTTCCAGGCCCTGTGTTTAAAGTTGTGACAGTTCAGTATTTCCCCCCGGACCTGTAATTAAAGTTATGACAGTTCAGTATTTCCCCACGGACCTGTAATTAAAGTTATGACAGTTCAATATTACCCCCGGACCTGTAATTAAAGTTATGACAGTTCAGTATTTCCCCCCGGAACTGTAATTAAAGTTTTGACATGTCAGTATTTCCCCCGGACCTGCAATTAAAGTTATGACAGTTCAGTATTTCCCCCCGGACCTGTAATTAAAGTTATGACAGTTCAGTATTTCCCCCCGGACCTGTAATTAAAGTTATGACAGTTCAGTATTACCCCCCGGACCTGTAATTAAAGTTATGAAAGTTCAGTATTTCCCCCCGGACCTGTAATTAAAGTTATGACAGTTCAGTATTTCCCCCGGACCTGTAATTAAAGTTATGACAGTTCAGTATTTCCCCCCGGACCTGTAATTAAAGTTATGACAGTTCAGTATTTCCCCCCGGACCTGTAATTAAAGTTATGACAGTTCAGTATTTCCCCCCGGACCTGTAATTAAAGTTATGACAGTTCAGTATTTCCCCCCGGACCTGTAATTAAAGTTATGACAGTTCAGTATTTCACCCCGGACCTGTAATTAAAGTTATGACAGTTCAGTATTTCCCCCGGACCTGTAATTAAAGTTATGACAGTTCAGTATTTCCCCCCGGACCTGTGGTTAAAGTTATGACAGTTCAGTATTTCCCCCAGGACCTGTAATTAAAGTTATGACAGTTCAGTATTTCCCCCAGGACCTGTGTTTCAAGTTGTGACAGTTCAGTATAACCCCGAGACCCTGTGTTTAAAGATGTGACAGCTCAGTATTTCCCCCAGGACCTGTGTTTCAAGTTGTGACAGTTCAGTATTTCCCCCAGGATCTGTGTTTCAAGTTGTGACAGTTCAGTATTTCCCCGAGAACCTGTGTTTAAAGATGTGACAGCTCAGTATTTCCCCCAGGACCTGTGTTTCAAGTTGTGACAGTTCAGTATTTCCCCCAGGACCTGTGTTTAAAGATGTAACAGCTCAGTATTTCCCCCAGGACCTGTGTTTCAAGTTGTGACAGCTCAGTATTTCCCCCAAGACCTGTGTTTAAAGTTGTGACAGCTCAGTATTTCCCCCAGGACCTGTGTTTAAAGATGTGACAGTTCAGTATTTCTTCCAGGCCCTGTGTTTACAATTGTGACAGCTCAGTATTTCCCCCAAGACCTGTGTTTAAAGTTGTGACAGCTCAGTATTTCCCCCAAGACCTGTGTTTTAAGATGTGACAGCTCAGTATTTCTTCCAGGTCCTGTGTTTACAGTTGTGACAGCTCAGTATTTCCCCCAAGACCTGTGTTTAAAGTTGTGACAGCTCAGTATTTCTTCCAGGCCCTGTGTTTACAATTGTGACAGCTCAGTATTTGCCCCATGACCTGTCTTTCAAGTTGTGACAGCTCAGTATTTCTTCCAGGAGCTTTGGTTAAAGTTGGGACAGCTCAGTATTTCGCCCAGGCACTTTGTATACCATTGTGACAGTTCAGTGTTTCCTCCAGGCCCTGTGTTTACAATTGTGACTGTTCAGTATTTTCTCCAGGGCATGTGTTTAAAGTTATGACAGCTCAGTATTTCCCCCAGGACCAGTCTTTAAAGTTGTGACAGCTCAGTATTTCCCCCAGGACCTGTCTTTAAAGTTGTGACAGCTCAGTATTTCCCCCAGAACCTGTCTTTAAAGTTGTGACAGCTCAGTATTTCCCCGAGAACCTGTGTTTAAGGATGTGACAGCTCAGCATTTCCCCCAGGACCTGTCTTTAAAGTTGTAACAGCTCAGTATTTGCCTCAGCACCTGTGTTTAAAGTTGTGACAGTTCAGTATTTCACCCAAGACCTGTGTTTAAATCTGTGACAGCTCAGTATTTCCCCAAAGACATGTGTTTAATGCTGTGACAGCTCAGTATTTCCCCCAGGACCTGTCTTTGAAGTTCTGACAGTTCAGTATTTCCCCCAGGCCCTGTGTTTAAAGCTGTGGCAGCTCAGTAATTCCTCCAGGCCCTGTGTTTACAGTTGTGACAGATCAGTGTTTGCCCCAGGCCCTGTGTTTAAAGCTGTGACAGCTCAGTAATTCCTCCAGGCCCTGTGTTTACAGTTGTGACAGATCAGTGTTTGCCCCAGGCCCTGTGTTTAAAGCTGTGACAGCTCAGTAATTCCTCCAGGCTCTGTGTTTACAGTTGTGACAGATCAGTGTTTGCCCCAGGCCCCGTGTTTACAGTTGTGACAGTTCAGAAATTCCCCCAGGCCCTGTCTTTACAGTTGTGACAGCTCAGTATTTCCCCCATTACCTTTCTTTAAAGTTGTGACAGATTAGCGTTTCCTCCAGGGCCTGTGTTTACCGTTGTGGCAGTTCAGTATTTGACCCAGGCCCTGTGTTTACACTTTTGACAGCTCAGTATTTCCTCCAGGATCTGTGTTTACTGTTATGACAGTTCAGTATTTCCTCCAGGATCTGTGTTTACTGTTATGACAGCTCAGCATTTCCCCCAGGACCTGTGTTTAAAGTTGTGACAGCTCAGTATTTCCCCCAGGCCCTGTGTTTAATGTTCTGACAGTTCAGTATTTCCTCCAGGACCTGTGTTTAAAGTTGTGACAGCTCAGTATTTCCCCCAGAATCTGTGTTTAAAGTTCTGACAGTTCAGTATTTCCTCCAGGACCTGTCTTTAAAGTTGTGACAGCTCATTAGTTGCCCCAGTACCTGTGTTTAAAGATGTGACAGTTCATTGTTTCCCCCAAGACCTGCCTTTAATGTTGTGACAGTTCAGTATTCCTTCCAGGCCCTGTGTTTAAATTTGTGACAGTTCAGTATTCCTTCCAGGCCCTGTGTTTAAAGTTGTGACAGTTCAGTATTTCCCCCCGGACCTGTAATTAAAGTTATGACAGTTCAGTATTTCCCCACGGACCTGTAATTAAAGTTATGACAGTTCAATATTACCCCCGGACCTGTAATTAAAGTTATGACAGTTCAGTATTTCCCCCCGGAACTGTAATTAAAGTTTTGACATGTCAGTATTTCCCCCGGACCTGCAATTAAAGTTATGACAGTTCAGTATTTCCCCCCGGACCTGTAATTAAAGTTATGACAGTTCAGTATTACCCCCCGGACCTGTAATTAAAGTTATGAAAGTTCAGTATTTCCCCCCGGACCTGTAATTAAAGTTATGACAGTTCAGTATTTCCCCCGGACCTGTAATTAAAGTTATGACAGTTCAGTATTTCCCCCCGGACCTGTAATTAAAGTTATGACAGTTCAGTATTTCCCCCCGGACCTGTAATTAAAGTTATGACAGTTCAGTATTTCCCCCCGGACCTGTAATTAAAGTTATGACAGTTCAGTATTTCCCCCCGGACCTGTAATTAAAGTTATGACAGTTCAGTATTTCACCCCGGACCTGTAATTAAAGTTATGACAGTTCAGTATTTCCCCCGGACCTGTAATTAAAGTTATGACAGTTCAGTATTTCCCCCCGGACCTGTGGTTAAAGTTATGACAGTTCAGTATTTCCCCCAGGACCTGTAATTAAAGTTATGACAGTTCAGTATTTCCCCCAGGACCTGTGTTTCAAGTTGTGACAGTTCAGTATAACCCCGAGACCCTGTGTTTAAAGATGTGACAGCTCAGTATTTCCCCCAGGACCTGTGTTTCAAGTTGTGACAGTTCAGTATTTCCCCCAGGATCTGTGTTTCAAGTTGTGACAGTTCAGTATTTCCCCGAGAACCTGTGTTTAAAGATGTGACAGCTCAGTATTTCCCCCAGGACCTGTGTTTCAAGTTGTGACAGTTCAGTATTTCCCCCAGGACCTGTGTTTAAAGATGTAACAGCTCAGTATTTCCCCCAGGACCTGTGTTTCAAGTTGTGACAGCTCAGTATTTCCCCCAAGACCTGTGTTTAAAGTTGTGACAGCTCAGTATTTCCCCCAGGACCTGTGTTTAAAGATGTGACAGTTCAGTATTTCTTCCAGGCCCTGTGTTTACAATTGTGACAGCTCAGTATTTCCCCCAAGACCTGTGTTTAAAGTTGTGACAGCTCAGTATTTCCCCCAAGACCTGTGTTTTAAGATGTGACAGCTCAGTATTTCTTCCAGGTCCTGTGTTTACAGTTGTGACAGCTCAGTATTTCCCCCAAGACCTGTGTTTAAAGTTGTGACAGCTCAGTATTTCTTCCAGGCCCTGTGTTTACAATTGTGACAGCTCAGTATTTGCCCCATGACCTGTCTTTCAAGTTGTGACAGCTCAGTATTTCTTCCAGGAGCTTTGGTTAAAGTTGGGACAGCTCAGTATTTCGCCCAGGCACTTTGTATACCATTGTGACAGTTCAGTGTTTCCTCCAGGCCCTGTGTTTACAATTGTGACTGTTCAGTATTTTCTCCAGGGCATGTGTTTAAAGTTATGACAGCTCAGTATTTCCCCCAGGACCAGTCTTTAAAGTTGTGACAGCTCAGTATTTCCCCCAGGACCTGTCTTTAAAGTTGTGACAGCTCAGTATTTCCCCCAGAACCTGTCTTTAAAGTTGTGACAGCTCAGTATTTCCCCGAGAACCTGTGTTTAAGGATGTGACAGCTCAGCATTTCCCCCAGGACCTGTCTTTAAAGTTGTAACAGCTCAGTATTTGCCTCAGCACCTGTGTTTAAAGTTGTGACAGTTCAGTATTTCACCCAAGACCTGTGTTTAAATCTGTGACAGCTCAGTATTTCCCCAAAGACATGTGTTTAATGCTGTGACAGCTCAGTATTTCCCCCAGGACCTGTCTTTGAAGTTCTGACAGTTCAGTATTTCCCCCAGGCCCTGTGTTTAAAGCTGTGGCAGCTCAGTAATTCCTCCAGGCCCTGTGTTTACAGTTGTGACAGATCAGTGTTTGCCCCAGGCCCTGTGTTTAAAGCTGTGACAGCTCAGTAATTCCTCCAGGCCCTGTGTTTACAGTTGTGACAGATCAGTGTTTGCCCCAGGCCCTGTGTTTAAAGCTGTGACAGCTCAGTAATTCCTCCAGGCTCTGTGTTTACAGTTGTGACAGATCAGTGTTTGCCCCAGGCCCCGTGTTTACAGTTGTGACAGTTCAGAAATTCCCCCAGGCCCTGTCTTTACAGTTGTGACAGCTCAGTATTTCCCCCATTACCTTTCTTTAAAGTTGTGACAGATTAGCGTTTCCTCCAGGGCCTGTGTTTACCGTTGTGGCAGTTCAGTATTTGACCCAGGCCCTGTGTTTACACTTTTGACAGCTCAGTATTTCCTCCAGGATCTGTGTTTACAGTTGTGACAGTTCAGTATTTGATCCAGGCCCTGGGTTTACACTTCTAACAGCTCAGTACTTCCTCCAGGATCTGTGTTTACTGTTATGACAGTTCAGTATTTCCTCCAGGCCCTGTGTTTACAGTTTTGACAGCTCAGTATTTCCTCCAGGATCTGTGTTTACAGTTATGACAGCTCAGTATTTCATCCAAGCCCTGTGTTTAATGCTGTTACAGCTCAGCATTTCCCCCAGGACCTGTGTTTAAAGTTGTGACAGCTCAGTATTTCCCCCAGGCCCTGTGTTTAATGTTCTGACAGTTCAGTATTTCCTCCAGGACCTGTAATTAAAGTTATGACAGTTCAGTATTTCCCCCCGGACCTGTAATTAAAGTTATGACAGTTCAGTATTACCCCCCGGACCTGTAATTAAAGTTATGACAGTTCAGTATTTCCCCCCGGACCTGTCTTTAAAGTTATGACAGTTCAGTATTACCCCCCGGACCTGTGATTAAAGTTATGACAGTTCAGTATTTCCCCCCGGACCTGTAATTAAAGTTATGAAAGTTCAGTATTTCCCCCCGGACCTGTAATTAAAGTTATGACAGTTCAGTATTTCCCCCCGGACCTGTAATTAAAGTTATGACAGTTCAGTATTACCCCCCGGACCTGTGATTAAAGTTATGACAGTTCAGTATTTCCCCCCGGACCTGTAATTAAAGTTATGACAGTTCAGTATTTCCCCCCGGACCTGTAATTAAAGTTATGACAGTTCAGTATTTCCCCCCGGACCTGTAATTAAAGTTATGACAGTTCAGTATTACCCCCCGGACCTGTAATTAAAGTTATGACAGTTCAGTATTTCCCCCCGGACCTGTAATTAAAGTTATGACAGTTCAGTATTTCCCCCGGACCTGTAATTAAAGTTATGACAGTTCAGTATTTCCCACCGGACCTGTAATTAAAGTTATGACAGTTCAGTATTTCCTCCAGGCCTTGTGTTTAAATTTGTGACAGTTCAGTATTCCTTCCAGGCCCTGTGTTTAAATTTGTGACAGTTCAGTATTTCCCCCCGGACCTGTAATTAAAGTTATGACAGTTCAGTATTTCCCCCCGGACCTGTAATTAAAGTTATGACAGTTCAGTATTACCCCCCGGACCTGTAATTAAAGTTATGACAGTTCAGTATTTCCCCCCGGACCTGTAATTAAAGTTATGACAGTTCAGTATTTCCCCCGGACCTGTAATTAAAGTTATGACAGTTCAGTATTTCCCCCCGGACCTGTAATTAAAGTTATGACAGTTCAGTATTTCCCCCCGGACCTGTAATTAAAGTTATGACAGTTCAGTATTACCCCCCGGACCTGTAATTATAGTTATGACAGTTCAGTATTTCCCCCCGGACCTGTAATTAAAGTTATGACAGTTCAGTATTTCCCCCGGACCTGTAATTAAAGTTATGACAGTTCAGTATTTCCCCCCGGACCTGTAATTAAAGTTATGACAGTTCAGTATTACCCCCCGGACCTGTAATTATAGTTATGACAGTTCAGTATTTCCCCCCGGACCTGTAATTAAAGTTATGACAGTTCAGTATTTCCACCGGACCTGTAATTAAAGTTATGACAGTTCAGTATTTCCCCCCGGAACTGTAATTAAAGTTTTGACATGTCAGTATTTCCCCCGGACCTGCAATTAAAGTTATGACAGTTCAGTATTTCCCCCCGGACCTGTAATTAAAGTTATGACAGTTCAGTATTACCCCCCGGACCTGTAATTAAAGTTATGAAAGTTCAGTATTTCCCCCCGGACCTGTAATTAAAGTTATGACAGTTCAGTATTTCCCCCGGACCTGTAATTAAAGTTATGACAGTTCAGTATTTCCCCCCGGACCTGTAATTAAAGTTATGACAGTTCAGTATTTCCCCCCGGACCTGTAATTAAAGTTATGACAGTTCAGTATTTCCCCCCGGACCTGTAATTAAAGTTATGACAGTTCAGTATTTCCCCCCGGACCTGTAATTAAAGTTATGACAGTTCAGTATTTCACCCCGGACCTGTAATTAAAGTTATGACAGTTCAGTATTTCCCCCGGACCTGTAATTAAAGTTATGACAGTTCAGTATTTCCCCCCGGACCTGTGGTTAAAGTTATGACAGTTCAGTATTTCCCCCAGGACCTGTAATTAAAGTTATGACAGTTCAGTATTTCCCCCAGGACCTGTGTTTCAAGTTGTGACAGTTCAGTATAACCCCGAGACCCTGTGTTTAAAGATGTGACAGCTCAGTATTTCCCCCAGGACCTGTGTTTCAAGTTGTGACAGTTCAGTATTTCCCCCAGGATCTGTGTTTCAAGTTGTGACAGTTCAGTATTTCCCCGAGAACCTGTGTTTAAAGATGTGACAGCTCAGTATTTCCCCCAGGACCTGTGTTTCAAGTTGTGACAGTTCAGTATTTCCCCCAGGACCTGTGTTTAAAGATGTAACAGCTCAGTATTTCCCCCAGGACCTGTGTTTCAAGTTGTGACAGCTCAGTATTTCCCCCAAGACCTGTGTTTAAAGTTGTGACAGCTCAGTATTTCCCCCAGGACCTGTGTTTAAAGATGTGACAGTTCAGTATTTCTTCCAGGCCCTGTGTTTACAATTGTGACAGCTCAGTATTTCCCCCAAGACCTGTGTTTAAAGTTGTGACAGCTCAGTATTTCCCCCAAGACCTGTGTTTTAAGATGTGACAGCTCAGTATTTCTTCCAGGTCCTGTGTTTACAGTTGTGACAGCTCAGTATTTCCCCCAAGACCTGTGTTTAAAGTTGTGACAGCTCAGTATTTCTTCCAGGCCCTGTGTTTACAATTGTGACAGCTCAGTATTTGCCCCATGACCTGTCTTTCAAGTTGTGACAGCTCAGTATTTCTTCCAGGAGCTTTGGTTAAAGTTGGGACAGCTCAGTATTTCGCCCAGGCACTTTGTATACCATTGTGACAGTTCAGTGTTTCCTCCAGGCCCTGTGTTTACAATTGTGACTGTTCAGTATTTTCTCCAGGGCATGTGTTTAAAGTTATGACAGCTCAGTATTTCCCCCAGGACCAGTCTTTAAAGTTGTGACAGCTCAGTATTTCCCCCAGGACCTGTCTTTAAAGTTGTGACAGCTCAGTATTTCCCCCAGAACCTGTCTTTAAAGTTGTGACAGCTCAGTATTTCCCCGAGAACCTGTGTTTAAGGATGTGACAGCTCAGCATTTCCCCCAGGACCTGTCTTTAAAGTTGTAACAGCTCAGTATTTGCCTCAGCACCTGTGTTTAAAGTTGTGACAGTTCAGTATTTCACCCAAGACCTGTGTTTAAATCTGTGACAGCTCAGTATTTCCCCAAAGACATGTGTTTAATGCTGTGACAGCTCAGTATTTCCCCCAGGACCTGTCTTTGAAGTTCTGACAGTTCAGTATTTCCCCCAGGCCCTGTGTTTAAAGCTGTGGCAGCTCAGTAATTCCTCCAGGCCCTGTGTTTACAGTTGTGACAGATCAGTGTTTGCCCCAGGCCCTGTGTTTAAAGCTGTGACAGCTCAGTAATTCCTCCAGGCCCTGTGTTTACAGTTGTGACAGATCAGTGTTTGCCCCAGGCCCTGTGTTTAAAGCTGTGACAGCTCAGTAATTCCTCCAGGCTCTGTGTTTACAGTTGTGACAGATCAGTGTTTGCCCCAGGCCCCGTGTTTACAGTTGTGACAGTTCAGAAATTCCCCCAGGCCCTGTCTTTACAGTTGTGACAGCTCAGTATTTCCCCCATTACCTTTCTTTAAAGTTGTGACAGATTAGCGTTTCCTCCAGGGCCTGTGTTTACCGTTGTGGCAGTTCAGTATTTGACCCAGGCCCTGTGTTTACACTTTTGACAGCTCAGTATTTCCTCCAGGATCTGTGTTTACAGTTGTGACAGTTCAGTATTTGATCCAGGCCCTGGGTTTACACTTCTAACAGCTCAGTACTTCCTCCAGGATCTGTGTTTACTGTTATGACAGTTCAGTATTTCCTCCAGGCCCTGTGTTTACAGTTTTGACAGCTCAGTATTTCCTCCAGGATCTGTGTTTACAGTTATGACAGCTCAGTATTTCATCCAAGCCCTGTGTTTAATGCTGTTACAGCTCAGCATTTCCCCCAGGACCTGTGTTTAAAGTTGTGACAGCTCAGTATTTCCCCCAGGCCCTGTGTTTAATGTTCTGACAGTTCAGTATTTCCTCCAGGACCTGTAATTAAAGTTATGACAGTTCAGTATTTCCCCCCGGACCTGTAATTAAAGTTATGACAGTTCAGTATTACCCCCCGGACCTGTAATTAAAGTTATGACAGTTCAGTATTTCCCCCCGGACCTGTCTTTAAAGTTATGACAGTTCAGTATTACACCCCGGACCTGTGATTAAAGTTATGACAGTTCAGTATTTCCCCCCGGACCTGTAATTAAAGTTATGAAAGTTCAGTATTTCCCCCCGGACCTGTAATTAAAGTTATGACAGTTCAGTATTTCCCCCCGGACCTGTAATTAAAGTTATGACAGTTCAGTATTACCCCCCGGACCTGTGATTAAAGTTATGACAGTTCAGTATTTCCCCCCGGACCTGTAATTAAAGTTATGACAGTTCAGTATTTCCCCCCGGACCTGTAATTAAAGTTATGACAGTTCAGTATTTCCCCCCGGACCTGTAATTAAAGTTATGACAGTTCAGTATTACCCCCCGGACCTGTAATTAAAGTTATGACAGTTCAGTATTTCCCCCCGGACCTGTAATTAAAGTTATGACAGTTCAGTATTTCCCCCGGACCTGTAATTAAAGTTATGACAGTTCAGTATTTCCCACCGGACCTGTAATTAAAGTTATGACAGTTCAGTATTTCCTCCAGGCCTTGTGTTTAAATTTGTGACAGTTCAGTATTCCTTCCAGGCCCTGTGTTTAAATTTGTGACAGTTCAGTATTTCCCCCCGGACCTGTAATTAAAGTTATGACAGTTCAGTATTTCCCCCCGGACCTGTAATTAAAGTTATGACAGTTCAGTATTACCCCCCGGACCTGTAATTAAAGTTATGACAGTTCAGTATTTCCCCCCGGACCTGTAATTAAAGTTATGACAGTTCAGTATTTCCCCCGGACCTGTAATTAAAGTTATGACAGTTCAGTATTTCCCCCCGGACCTGTAATTAAAGTTATGACAGTTCAGTATTACCCCCCGGACCTGTAATTATAGTTATGACAGTTCAGTATTTCCCCCCGGACCTGTAATTAAAGTTATGACAGTTCAGTATTTCCACCGGACCTGTAATTAAAGTTATGACAGTTCAGTATTTCCCCCCGGACCTGTAATTAAAGTTATGACAGTTCAGTATTTCCCCCCGGACCTGTAATTAAAGTTATGACAGTTCAGTATTTCCCCCCGGACCTGTAATTAAAGTTATGACAGTTCAGTATTTCCCCCGGACCTGTAATTAAAGTTGTGACAGTTCAGTATTTCACGCCGGACCTGTAATTAAAGTTATGACAGTTCAGTATTTCCCCCGGACCTGTAATTAAAGTTATGACAGTTCAGTATTTCCCCCGGACCTGTAATTAAAGTTATGACAGTTCAGTATTTCCCCCCGGACCTGTAATTAAAGTTATGACAGTTCAGTATTTCCCCCGGACCTGTAATTAATGTTATGACAGTTCAGTATTTCCCCCCGGACCTGTAATTAAAGTTATGACAGTTCAGTATTTCCCCCCGGACCTGTAATTAAAGTTATGACAGTTCAGTATTTCCCCCCGGACCTGTAATTAAAGTTATGACAGTTCAGCATTTCCCCCCGGACCTGTCTTTAAAGTTGTGACAGCTCAGTATTTCCCCCGGACCTGTAATTAAAGTTATGACAGTTCAGTATTTCCCCCGGACCTGTAATTAAAGTTATGACAGTTCAGTTTTTCACCCCGGACCTGTAATTAAAGTTATGACAGTTCAGTATTTCACCCCGGACCTGTAATTAAAGTTATGACAGTTCAGTATTTCCCCCCGGACCTGTAATTAAAGTTATGACAGTTCAGTATTTCCCCCCGGACCTGTAATTAAAGTTATGACAGTTCAGTATTTCCCCCCGGACGTGTAATTAATGTTATGACAGTTCAGTATTTCCCCCCGGACCTTTAATTAAAGTTATGACAGTTCAGTATTTCCCCCCGGACCTGTAATTAAAGTTATGACAGTTCAGTATTTCCCCCCGGACCTGTAATTAAAGTTATGACAGTTCAGTATTTCCCCCCGGACCTGTAATTAAAGTTATGACAGTTCAGTATTTCCCCCCGGACCTGTAATTAAAGTTATGACAGTTCAGTATTTCCCCCCGGACCTGTAATTAAAGTTATGACAGTTCAGCATTTCCCCCCGGACCTGTCTTTAAAGTTGTGACAGCTCAGTATTTCCCCCGGACCTGTAATTAAAGTTATGACAGTTCAGTATTTCCCCCGGACCTGTAATTAAAGTTATGACAGTTCAGTTTTTCACCCCGGACCTGTAATTAAAGTTATGACAGTTCAGTATTTCACCCCGGACCTGTAATTAAAGTTATGACAGTTCAGTATTTCCCCCCGGACCTGTAATTAAAGTTATGACAGTTCAGTATTTCCCCCCGGACCTGTAATTAAAGTTATGACAGTTCAGTATTTCCCCCCGGACGTGTAATTAATGTTATGACAGTTCAGTATTTCCCCCCGGACCTGTAATTAAAGTTATGACAGTTCAGTATTTCCCCCCGGACCTGTAATTAAAGTTATGACAGTTCAGTATTTCCCCCCGGACCTGTAATTAAAGTTATGACAGTTCAGTATTTCCCCCCGGACCTGTAATTAAAGTTATGACAGTTCAGTATTTCCCCCCGGACGTGTAATTAATGTTATGACAGTTCAGTATTTCCCCCCGGACCTGTAATTAAAGTTATGACAGTTCAGTATTTCCCCCCGGACCTGTAATTAAAGTTATGACAGTTCAGTATTTCCCCCCGGACCTGTAATTAAAGTTATGACAGTTCAGTATTTCCCCCCGGACCTGTAATTAAAGATATGACAGTTCAGTATTTCCCCCCGGACCTGTCTTTAAAGTTGTGACAGCTCAGTATTTCCCCCGGACCTGTGTTTAAAGTTATGACAGTTCAGTATTTCCCCCCGGACCTGTAATTAAAGTTATGACAGTTCAGTATTTCCCCCGGACCTGTAATTAAAGTTATGACAGTTCAGTATTACCCCCCGGACCTGTAATTAAAGTTATGACAGTTCAGTATTACCCCCCGGACCTGTAATTAAAGTTATGACAGTTCAGTATTTCCCCCGGAGCTGTAATTAAAGTTATGACAGTTCAGTATTTCCCCCCGGACCTGTAATTAAAGTTATGACAGTTCAGTATTTCCCCCGGACCTGTAATTAAAGTTGTGACAGTTCAGTATTTCCCCCCGGACCTGTGGTTAAAGTTATGACAGTTCAGTATTTCCCCCAGGACCTGTAATTAAAGTTATGACAGTTCAGTATTTCCCCCCGGACCTGTAATTAAAGTTATGACAGTTCAGCATTTCCCCCGGACCTGTAATTAAAGTTATGACAGTTCAGTATTTCCCCCAGGACCTGTAATTAAAGTTATGACAGTTCAGTATTTCCCCCAGGACCTGTAATTAAAGTTATGACAGTTCAGTATTACCCCCCGGACCTGTAATTAAAGTTATGACAGTTCAGTATTTCCCCCCGGACATGTAATTAAAGTTATGACAGTTCAGTATTTCCCCCGGACCTGTAACTAAAGTTATGACAGTTCAGTATTTCACCCCGGACCTGTAATTAAAGTTATGACAGTTCAGTATTTCCCCCGGACCTGTAATTAAAGTTATGACAGTTCAGTATTTCACCCCGGACCTGTAATTAAAGTTATGACAGTTCAGTATTTCCCCCCGGACCTGTAATTAAAGTTATGACAGTTCAGTATTTCCCCCGGACCTGTAATTAAAGTTATGACAGTTCAGTATTTCACCCCGGACCTGTAATTAAAGTTATGACAGTTCAGTATTTCCCCCGGACCTGTAATTAAAGTTATGACAGTTCAGTATTTCACCCCGGACCTGTAATTAAAGTTATGACAGTTCAGTATTTCCCCCGGACCTGTAATTAAAGTTATGACAGTTCAGTATTTCCCCCCGGACCTGTAATTAAAGTTATGACAGTTCAGTATTTCCCCCCGGACCTGTTATTAAAGTTATGACAGTTCAGTATTTCCCCCCGGACCTGTAATTAAAGTTATGACAGTTCAGTATTTCCCCCGGACCTGTAATTAAAGTTATGACAGTTCAGTATTTCCCCCCGGACCTGTGGTTAAAGTTATGACAGTTCAGTATTTCCCCCAGGACCTGTAATTAAAGTTATGACAGTTCAGTATTTCCCCCCGGACCTGTAATTAAAGTTATGACAGTTCAGTATTTCCCCCGGACCTGTAATTAAAGTTATGACAGTTCAGTATTTCCCACAGGACCTGTACTTAAAGTTATGACAGTTCAGTATTTCCCCCAGGACCTGTAATTAAAGTTATGACAGTTCAGTATTACCCCCCGGACCTGTAATTAAAGTTATGACAGTTCAGTATTTCCCCCCGGACCTGTAATTAAAGTTATGACAGTTCAGTATTTCCCCCGGAGCTGTAATTAAAGTTATGACAGTTCAGTATTTCACCCCGGACCTGTAATTAAAGTTATGACAGTTCAGTATTTCCCCCGGACCTGTAATTAAAGTTATGACAGTTCAGTATTTCACCCCGGACCTGTAATTAAAGTTGTGACAGTTCAGTATTTCCCCCCGGACCTGTAATTAAAGTTATGACAGTTCAGTATTTCCCTCGGACCTGTAATTAAAGTTATGACAGTTCAGTATTTCACCCCGGACCTGTAATTAAAGTTATGACAGTTCAGTATTTCCCCCGGACCTGTAATTAAAGTTATGACAGTTCAGTATTTCACCCCGGACCTGTAATTAAAGTTATGACAGTTCAGTATTTCCCCCGGACCTGTAATTAAAGTTATGACAGTTCAGTATTTCCCCCCGGACCTGTAATTAAAGTTATGACAGTTCAGTATTACCCCCGGACCTGTAATTAAAGTTATGACAGTTCAGTATTTCCCCCCGGACCTGTAATTAAAGTTATGATAGTTCAGTATTTCCCCCCGGACCTGTAATTAAAGTTATGACAGTTCAGTATTACCCCCCGGACCTGTAATTAAAGTTATGACAGTTCAGTATTTCCCCCCGGACATGTAATTAAAGTTATGACAGTTCAGTATTTCCCCCGGACCTGTAACTAAAGTTATGACAGTTCAGTATTTCACCCCGGACCTGTAATTAAAGTTATGACAGTTCAGTATTTCCCCCGGACCTGTAATTAAAGTTATGACAGTTCAGTATTTCACCCCGGACCTGTAATTAAAGTTATGACAGTTCAGTATTTCCCCCCGGACCTGTAATTAAAGTTATGACAGTTCAGTATTTCCCCCGGACCTGTAATTAAAGTTATGACAGTTCAGTATTTCACCCCGGACCTGTAATTAAAGTTATGACAGTTCAGTATTTCCCCCGGACCTGTAATTAAAGTTATGACAGTTCAGTATTTCACCCCGGACCTGTAATTAAAGTTATGACAGTTCAGTATTTCCCCCGGACCTGTAATTAAAGTTATGACAGTTCAGTATTTCCCCCCGGACCTGTAATTAAAGTTATGACAGTTCAGTATTTCCCCCCGGACCTGTTATTAAAGTTATGACAGTTCAGTATTTCCCCCCGGACCTGTAATTAAAGTTATGACAGTTCAGTATTTCCCCCGGACCTGTAATTAAAGTTATGACAGTTCAGTATTTCCCCCCGGACCTGTGGTTAAAGTTATGACAGTTCAGTATTTCCCCCAGGACCTGTAATTAAAGTTATGACAGTTCAGTATTTCCCCCCGGACCTGTAATTAAAGTTATGACAGTTCAGTATTTCCCCCGGACCTGTAATTAAAGTTATGACAGTTCAGTATTTCCCACAGGACCTGTACTTAAAGTTATGACAGTTCAGTATTTCCCCCAGGACCTGTAATTAAAGTTATGACAGTTCAGTATTACCCCCCGGACCTGTAATTAAAGTTATGACAGTTCAGTATTTCCCCCCGGACCTGTAATTAAAGTTATGACAGTTCAGTATTTCCCCCGGAGCTGTAATTAAAGTTATGACAGTTCAGTATTTCACCCCGGACCTGTAATTAAAGTTATGACAGTTCAGTATTTCCCCCGGACCTGTAATTAAAGTTATGACAGTTCAGTATTTCACCCCGGACCTGTAATTAAAGTTGTGACAGTTCAGTATTTCCCCCCGGACCTGTAATTAAAGTTATGACAGTTCAGTATTTCCCTCGGACCTGTAATTAAAGTTATGACAGTTCAGTATTTCACCCCGGACCTGTAATTAAAGTTATGACAGTTCAGTATTTCCCCCGGACCTGTAATTAAAGTTATGACAGTTCAGTATTTCACCCCGGACCTGTAATTAAAGTTATGACAGTTCAGTATTTCCCCCGGACCTGTAATTAAAGTTATGTCAGTTCAGTATTTCCCCCCGGACCTGTAATTAAAGTTATGACAGTTCAGTATTACCCCCGGACCTGTAATTAAAGTTATGACAGTTCAGTATTTCCCCCCGGACCTGTAATTAAAGTTATGATAGTTCAGTATTTCCCCCGGACCTGTAATTAAAGTTATGACAGTTCAGTATTTCCCCCCGGACCTGTAATTAAAGTTATGACAGTTCAGTATTTCCCCCCGGACCTGTAATTAAAGTTATGACAGTTCAGTATTTCCCCCCGGACCTGTAATTAAAGTTATGACAGTTCAGTATTTCCCCCGGACCTGTAATTAAAGTTGTGACAGTTCAGTATTTCACCCCGGACCTGTATTTAAAGTTATGACAGTTCAGTATTTCCCCCGGACCTGTAATTAAAGTTATGACAGTTCAGTATTTCCCCCGGACCTGTAATTAAAGTTATGACAGTTCAGTATTTCCCCCCGGACCTGTAATTAAAGTTATGACAGTTCAGTATTACCCCCCGGACCTGTAATTTAAGTTATGACAGTTCAGTATTTCCCCCCGGACCTGTAATTAAAGTTATGACAGTTCAGTATTTCCCCCCGGACCTGTAATTAAAGTTATGACAGTTCAGTATTTCAACCCGGACCTGTCTTTAAAGTTGTGACAGCTCAGTATTTCACCCCGGACCTGTAATTAAAGTTATGACAGTTCAGTATTTCACCCCGGACCTGTAATTAAAGTTATGACAGTTCAGTATTTCACCCCGGACCTGTAATTAAAGTTATGACATTTCAGTATTTCCCCCCGGACCTGTAATTAAAGTTATGACAGTTCAGTATTTCCCCCCGGACCTGTCATTAAAGTTATGACAGTTCAGTATTTCCCCCGGACCTGTAATTAAAGTTATGACAGTTCAGTATTTCCCCCCGGACCTGTAATTAAAGTTATGACAGTTCAGTATTTCCCCCCGGACCTGTAATTAAAGTTATGACAGTTCAGTATTTCCCCCCGGACCTCTCTTTAAAGTTGTGACAGCTCAGTATTTCCCCCGGACCTGTGTTTAAAGTTATGACAGTTCAGTATTTCCCCCCGGACCTGTAATTAAAGTTATAACAGTTCAGTATTTCGCCCCGGACCTGTAATTAAAGTTATGACAGTTCAGTATTTCCCCCCGGACCTGTAATTAAATTTGTGACAGTTCAGTATTTCCCCCCGGACCTGTAATTAAAGTTATGACAGTTCAGTATTTCCCCCCGGACCTGTAATTAAAGTTATGACAGTTCAGTATTTCCCCCCGGACCTGTAATTAAAGTTATGACAGTTCAGTATTTCCCCCCGGACCTGTAATTAAAGTTATGACAGTTCAGTATTTCACCCCGGACCTGTAATTAAAGTTATGACAGTTCAGTATTTCCCCCGGACCTGTAATTAAAGTTATGACAGTTCAGTATTTCCCCCCGGACCTGTGGTTAAAGTTATGACAGTTCAGTATTTCCCCCAGGACCTGTAATTAAAGTTATGACAGTTCAGTATTTCCCCCCGGACCTGTAATTAAAGTTATGACAGTTCAGTATTTCCCCACGGACCTGTAATTAAAGTTATGACAGTTCAGTATTTCCCCCAGGACCTGTAATTAAAGTTATGACAGTTCAGTATTACCCCCCGGACCTGTAATTATAGTTATGACAGTTCAGTATTTCCCCCCGGACCTGTAATTAAAGTTATGACAGTTCAGTATTACCCCCCGGACCTGTAATTATAGTTATGACAGTTCAGTATTTCCCCCCGGACCTGTAATTAAAGTTATGACAGTTCAGTATTTCCCCCGGACCTGTAATTAAATTTATGACAGTTCAGTATTTCACCCCGGACCTGTAATTAAAGTTATGACAGTTCAGTATTTCCCCCGGACCTGTAATTAAAGTTATGACAGTTCAGTATTTCACCCCGGACCTGTAATTAAAGTTATGACAGTTCAGTATTTCACCCCGGACCTGTCTTTAAAGTTATGACAGTTCAGTATTTCCCCCGGAACTGTAATTAAAGTTATGACAGTTCAGTATTTCCCCCGGACCTGTAATTAAATTTATGACAGTTCAGTATTTCACCCCGGACCCGTAATTAAAGTTATGACAGTTCAGTATTTCCCCCGGACCTGTAATTAAAGTTATGACAGTTCAGTATTTCACCCCGGACCTGTAATTAAAGTTATGACAGTTCAGTATTTCCCCCCGGACCTGTAATTAAAGTTATGACAGTTCAGTATTTCCCCCCGGACCTGTCTTTAAAGTTATGACAGTTCAGTATTTCACCCCGGACCTGTAATTAAAGTTATGACAGTTCAGTATTTCCCCCGGACCTGTAATTAAAGTTATGACAGTTCAGTATTTCACCCCGGACCTGTAATTAAAGTTATGACAGTTCAGTATTTCCCCCCGGTCCTGTAATTAAAGTTATGACTGTTCAGTATTTCCCCCCGGACCTGTAATTAAAGTTATGACAGTTCAGTATTTCCCCCCGGACCTGTAATTAAAGTTATGACAGTTCAGTATTTCCCCCGGACCTGTAATTAAAGTTATGACAGTTCAGTATTTCCCCCAGGAGCTGTCTTTAAAGTTATGACAGTTCAGTATTTCCCCTGGACCTGTAATTAAAGTTATGACAGTTCAGTATTTCCCCCCGGACCTGTCTTTAAGTTATGACAGTTCAGTATTTCCCCCGGACCTGTAATTAAAGTTATGACAGTTCAGTATTACCCCCCGGACCTGTAATTAAAGTTATGACAGTTCAGTATTTCCCCCCGGACCTGTAATTAAAGTTATGACAGTTCAGTATTTCCCCCCGGACCTGTAATTAAAGTTCTGACAGCTCAGTATTTCCCCCAGGACTTGTCTTCAAAGTTGCGAAAGTTCAGTATTGCCCCAAGAACCTATGTTTAAAGTTGTGACAGCTCAGTATTTCCCCCAAGACCAGTGTTTAAAGTGTGACAGCTCAGTATTTCCCCCAAGACCAGTGTTTAAAGTTGTGACAGCTCAGTATTTCCCCCAGGACATGTCTTTATATTTGTGACAGCCCGGTATTTCCCCCAGGACCTGTCTTTAAAGTTGTGACAGCTCAGTATTACCCCCAGGACCTGCCTTTCACGTTGTGACAGATTAGCATTACCTCCAGGCCCTGTATGTACCGTTGTGACAACTCAATATTTCCTCCAGGCCCTGTATTTACAGTTGTGACATTTCAGAATTTCACCCAGGCCCTTTGTTTACAGTTATGACAGCTCAGTATTTCCCTCAGGACCTGTCTTTAAAGTTGTGACAGCTCAGTATTTCCCCCAGGACCTGTCTTTAAAGTTGTGACAGTTCAGTATTTCCCCCGGACCTGCAATTAAAGTTATGACAGTTCAGTATTTCACCCCGGACCTGTAATTAAAGTTATGACAGTTCAGTATTTCCCCCCGGACCTGTAATTAAAGTTATGACAGTTCAGTATTTCCCCCCGGACCTGTAATTAAAGTTATGACAGTTCAGTATTACCCCCCGGACCTGTAATTAAAGTTATGACAGTTCAGTATTTCCCCCCGGTCCTGTAATTAAAGTTATGACAGTTCAGTATTTCCCCCGGACCTGTAATTAAAGTTATGACAGTTCAGTATTTCCCACCGGACCTGTAATTAAAGTTATGACAGTTCAGTATTTCCTCCAGGCCTTGTGTTTAAATTTGTGACAGTTCAGTATTCCTTCAAGGCCCTGTGTTTAAAGTTGTGACAGTTCAGTATTTCCCCCCGGACCTGTAATTAAAGTTATGACAGTTCAGTATTTCACCCCGGACCTGTAATTAAAGTTAGGACAGTTCAGTATTACCCCCCGGACCTGTAATTAAAGTTATGACAGTTCAGTATTTCCCCCGGACCTGTAATTAAAGTTATGACAGTTCAGTATTTCCCCCCGGACCTGTAATTAAAGTTATGACAGTTCAGTATTTCCCCCGGACCTGTAATTAAAGTTAAACAGTTCAGTATTTCCCCCCGGACCTGTAATTAAAGTTATGACAGTTCAGTATTACCCCCCGGACCTGTAATTAAAGTTATGACAGTTCAGTATTTCCCCCCGGACCTGTAATTAAAGTTATGACAGTTCAGTATTTCCCCACGGACCTGTAATTAAAGTTATAACAGTTCAGTATTTCCCCCCGGACCTGTAATTAAAGTTATGACAGTTCAGTATTACCCCCCGGACCTGTAATTAAAGTTATGACAGTTCAGTATTTCCCCCCGGACCTGTAATTAAAGTTATGACAGTTCAGTATTTCCCCCCGGACCTGTAATTAAAGTTATGACAGTTCAGTATTTCACCCCGGACCTGTAATTAAAGTTATGACAGTTCAGTATTTCCCCCGGACCTGTAATTAAAGATATGACAGTTCAGTATTTCACCCCGGACCTGTAATTAAAGTTATGACAGTTCAGTATTTCACCCGGACCTGTAATTAAAGTTATGACAGTTCAGTATTTCACCCCGGACCTGTAATTAAAGTTATGACAGTTCAGTATTTCCCCCCGGACCTGTAATTAAAGTTATGACAGTTCAGTATTTCACCCCGGACCTGTAATTAAAGTTATGACAGTTCAGTATTTCCCCCGGACCTGTAATTAAAGTTATGACAGTTCAGTATTTCACCCCGGACCTGTAATTAAAGTTATGACAGTTCAGTATTTCCCCCCGGACCTGTAATTAAAGTTATGACAGTTCAGTATTTCCCCCCGGACCTGTAATTAAAGTTATGACAGTTCAGTATTACCCCCCGGACCTGTAATTAAAGTTATGACAGTTCAGTATTTCCCCCCGGACCTGTAATTAAAGTTATGACAGTTCAGTATTTCCCCCGGACCTGTAATTAAAGTTATGACAGTTCAGTATTTCCCACCGGACCTGTAATTAAAGTTATGACAGTTCAGTATTTCCTCCAGGCCTTGTGTTTGAATTTGTGACAGTTCAGTATTCCTTCCAGGCCCTGTGTTTAAAGTTGTGACAGTTCAGTATTTCCCCCCGGACCTGTAATTAAAGTTATGACAGTTCAGTATTTCCCCCCGGACCTGTAATTAAAGTTATGACAGTTCAGTATTACCCCCCGGACCTGTAATTAAAGTTATGACAGTTCAGTATTTCCCCCCGGACCTGTAATTAAAGTTATGACAGTTCAGTATTTCCCCCGGACATGTAATTAAAGTTATGACAGTTCAGTATTACCCCCCGGACCTGTAATTAAAGTTATGACAGTTCAGTATTTCCCCCCGGACCTGTAATTAAAGTTATGACAGTTCAGTATTTCCCCCGGACCTGTAATTAAAGTTATGACAGTTCAGTATTTCCCCCCGGACCTGTAATTAAAGTTATGACAGTTCAGTATTTCCCCCCGGACCTGTAATTAAAGTTATGACAGTTCAGTATTTCCCCCCGGACCTGTAATTAAAGTTATGACAGTTCAGTATTTCCCCCGTACCTGTAATTAAAGTTGTGACAGTTCAGTATTTCACCCCGGACCTGTAATTAAAGTTATGACAGTTCAGTATTTCCCCCGGACCTGTAATTAAAGTTATGACAGTTCAGTATTTCCCCCCGGACCTGTAATTAAAGTTATGACAGTTCAGTATTTCCCCCCGGACCTGTAATTAAAGTTATGACAGTTCAGTATTTCCCCCGGACCTGTAATTAAAGTTATGACAGTTCAGTATTTCACCCCGGACCTGTAATTAAAGTTATGACAGTTCAGTATTTTCCCCGGACCTGTAATTAAAGTTATGACAGTTCAGTATTTCACCCCGGACCTGTAATTAAAGTTATGACAGTTCAGTATTTCCCCCCGGACCTGTAATTAAAGTTATGACAGTTCAGTATTTCCCCCCGGACCTGTAATTAAAGTTATGACAGTTCAGTATTTCCCCCCGGACCTGTAATTAAAGTTATGACAGTTCAGTATTTTCCCCCGGACCTGTAATTAAAGTTATGACAGTTCAGTATTTCACCCCGGACCTGTAATTAAAGTTATGACAGTTCAGTATTTCCCCCCGGACCTGTAATTAAAGTTATGACAGTTCAGTATTTCCCCCCGGACCTGTAATTAAAGTTATGACAGTTCAGTATTACCTCCCGGACCTGTAATTAAAGTTATGACAGTTCAGTATTTCCCCCCCGGACCTGTAATTAAAGTTATGACAGTTCAGTATTTCCCCCGGACCTGTAATTAAAGTTATGACAGTTCAGTATTTCCCACCGGACCTGTAATTAAAGTTATGACAGTTCAGTATTTCCTCCAGGCCTTGTGTTTGAATTTGTGACAGTTCAGTATTCCTTCCAGGCCCTGTGTTTAAAGTTGTGACAGTTCAGTATTTCCCCCCGGACCTGTAATTAAAGTTATGACAGTTCAGTATTTCCCCCCGGACCTGTAATTAAAGTTATGACAGTTCAGTATTACCCCCCGGACCTGTAATTAAAGTTATGACAGTTCAGTATTTCCCCCCGGACCTGTAATTAAAGTTATGACAGTTCAGTATTTCCCCCGGACCTGGAATTAAAGTTATGACAGTTCAGTATTTCCCCCCGGACCTGTAACTAAAGTTATGACAGTTCAGTATTACCCCCCGGACCTGTAATTAAAGTTATGACAGTTCAGTATTTCCCCCCGGACCTGTAATTAAAGTTATGACAGTTCAGTATTTCCCCCGGACCTGTAATTAAAGTTATGACAGTTCAGTATTTCCCCCCGGACCTGTAATTAAAGTTATGACAGTTCAGTATTTCCCCCCGGACCTGTAATTAAAGTTATGACAGTTCAGTATTTCCCCCCGGACCTGTAATTAAAGTTATGACAGTTCAGTATTTCCCCCGGACCTGTAATTAAAGTTGTGACAGTTCAGTATTTCACCCCGGACCTGTAATTAAAGTTATGACAGTTCAGTATTTCCCCCGTACCTGTAATTAAAGTTATGACAGTTCAGTATTTCCCCCGGACCTGTAATTAAAGTTATGACAGTTCAGTATTTCTCCCCGGAACTGTAATTAAAGTTATGACAGTTCAGTATTTCCCCCCGGACCTGTAATTAAAGTTATGACAGTTCAGTATTTCCCCCCGGACCTGTAATTAAAGTTATGACAGTTCAGTATTTCCCCCCGGACCTGTAATTAAAGTTATGACAGTTCAGTATTTCACCCCGGACCTGTAATTAAAGTTATGACAGTTCAGTATTTCCCCCGGACCTGTGTTTAAAGTTATGACAGTTCAGTATTTCCCCCCGGACCTGTAATTAAAGTTATGACAGTTCAGTATTTCCCCCCGGACCTGTAATTAAAGTTATGACAGTTCAGTATTTCCCCCCGGACCTGTAATTAAAGTTATGACAGTTCAGTATTTCCCCCCGGAACTGTAATTAAAGTTATGACAGTTCAGTATTTCCCCCCGGACCTGTAATTAAAGTTATGACAGTTCAGTATTTCCCCCCGGAGCTGTAATTAAAGTTATGACAGTTCAGTATTTCCCCCCGGACCTGTAATTAAAGTTATGACAGTTCAGTATTTCACCCCAGAGCTGTAATTAAAGTTATGACAGTTCAGTATTTCCCCCGGACCTGTAATTAAAGTTATGACAGTTCAGTATTTCCCCCCGGACCTGTGGTTAAAGTTATGACAGTTCAGTATTTCCCCCAGGACCTGTAATTAAAGTTATGACAGTTCAGTATTTCCCCCCGGACCTGTAATTAAAGTTATGACAGTTCAGTATTTCCCCCGGACCTGTAATTAAAGTTATGACAGTTCAGTATTTCCCCCAGGACCTGTAATTAAAGTTATGACAGTTCAGTATTTCCCCCGGACCTGTAATTAAAGTTATGACAGTTCAGTATTACCCCCGGGACCTGTAATTAAAGTTATGACAGTTCAGTATTTCCCCCCGGACCTGTAATTAAGGTTATGACAGTTCAGTATTTCCCCCGGACCTGTAATTAAAGTTATGACAGTTCAGTATTTCACCCCGGACCTGTAATTAAAGTTATGACAGTTCAGTATTTCCCCCGGACCTGTAATTAAAGTTATGACAGTTCAGTATTTCACCCCGGACCTGTAATTAAAGTTATGACAGTTCAGTATTTCCCCCCGGACCTGTCTTTAAAGTTATGACAGTTCAGTATTTCCCCCGGACCTGTAATTAAAGTTATGACAGTTCAGTATTTCCCCCGGACCTGTAATTAAAGTTATGACAGTTCAGTATTTCACCCCGGACCTGTAATTAAAGTTATGACAGTTCAGTATTACCCCTGGACCTGTAATTAAAGTTATGACAGTTCAGTATTTCACCCCGGACCTGTAATTAAAGTTATGACAGTTCAGTATTTCCCCCGGACCTGTAATTAAAGTTATGACAGTTCAGTATTACCCCCGGACCTGTAATTAAAGTTATGACAGTTCAGTATTTCCCCCGGACCTGTAATTAAAGTTATGACAGTTCAGTATTTCCCCCGGACCTGTAATTAAAGTTATGACAGTTCAGTATTTCCCCCCGGACCTGTAATTAAAGTTATGACAGTTCAGTATTTCACCCCGGACCTGTAATTAAAGTTATGACAGTTCAGTATTTCCCCCGGACCTGTAATTAAAGTTATGACAGTTCAGTATTTCCCCCGGACCTGTAATTAAAGTTATGACAGTTCAGTATTTCACCCCGGACCTGTAATTAAAGTTATGACAGTTCAGTGTTTCCCCCGGACCTGTAATTAAAGTTATGACAGTTCAGTATTTCACCCCGGACCTGTAATTAAAGTTATGACAGTTCAGTATTTCCCCCCGGACCTGTAATTAAAGTTATGACAGTTCAGTATTTCCCCCCGGACCTGTCTTTAAAGTTATGACAGTTCAGTATTTCACCCCGGACCTGTAATTAAAGTTATGACAGTTCAGTATTTCCCCCCGGACCTGTAATTAATGTTATGAGAGTTCAGTATTTCCCCCCGGACCTGTAATTAAAGTTATGACAGTTCAGTATTTCCCCCCGGACCTTTCTTTAAAGTTATGACAGTTCAGTATTTCCCCCGGACCTGTAATTAAAGTTATGACAGTTCAGTATTACCCCCCGGACCTGTAATTAAAGTTATGACAGCTCAGTATTTCCCCCAGGACTTGTCTTCAAAGTTGCAAAAGTTCAGTATTGCCCCAAGAACCTATGTTTAAAGTTGTGACAGCTCAGTATTTCCCCCAAGACCAGTGTTTAAAGTTGTGACAGCTCAGTATTACCCCCAGGACATGTCCTTATATTTGTGACAGCTCAGTATTTCCCCCAAGACCAGTGTTTAAAGTTGTGACAGCTCAGTATTTCCCCCAAGACCAGTGTTTAAAGTTGTGACAGTTCAGTATTTCCCCCAGGACATGTCTTTATATTTGTGACAGCCCGGTATTTCCCCCAGGACCTGTCTTTAAAGTTGTGACAGCTCAGTATTACCCCCAGGACCTGCCTTTCACGTTGTGACAGATTAGCATTACCTCCAGGCCCTGTATGTACCGTTGTGACAGCTCAATATTTCCTCCAGGCCCTGTATTTACAGTTGTGACATTTCAGAATTTCACCCAGGCCCTTTGTTTACAGTTATGACAGCTCAGTATTTACCTCAGGACCTGTCTTTAAAGTTGTGACAGCTCAGTATTTCCCCCAGGACCTGTCTTTAAAGTTGTGACAGTTCAGTATTACCCCCCGGACCTGTAATTAAAGTTATGACAGTTCAGTATTTCACCCCGGACCTGTAATTAAAGTTATGACAGTTCAGTATTTCCCCCCGGACCTGTAATTAAAGTTATGACAGTTCAGTATTTCCCCCCGGACCTGTAATTAAAGTTATGACAGTTCAGTATTACCCCCCGGACCTGTAATTAAAGTTATGACAGTTCAGTATTTCCCCCCGGACCTGTAATTAAAGTTATGACAGTTCAGTATTTCCCCCGGACCTGTAATTAAAGTTATGACAGTTCAGTATTTCCCACCGGACCTGTAATTAAAGTTATGACAGTTCAGTATTTCCTACAGGCCTTGTGTTTAAATTTGTGACAGTTCAGTATTCCTTCCAGGCCCTGTGTTTAAAGTTGTGACAGTTCAGTATTTCCCCCCGGACCTGTAATTAAAGTTATGACAGTTCAGTATTTCCCCCCGGACCTGTAATTAAAGTTATGACAGTTCAGTATTACCCCCCGGACCTGTAATTAAAGTTATGACAGTTCAGTATTTCCCCCTGGACCTGTAATTAAAGTTATGACAGTTCAGTATTTCCCCCCGGACCTGTAATTAAAGTTATGACAGTTCAGTATTACCCCCCGGACCTGTAATTAAAGTTATGACAGTTCAGTATTTCCCCCGGACCTGTAATTAAAGTTATGACAGTTCAGTATTTCCCCCGGACCTGTAATTAAAGTTATGACAGTTCAGTATTTCCCCCCGGACCTGTCTTTAAAGTTATGAAAGTTCAGTATTTCACCCCGGACCTGTAATTAAAGTTATGACAGTTCAGTATTTCCCCCCGGACCTGTAATTAATGTTATGAGAGTTCAGTATTTCCCCCCGGACCTGTAATTAAAGTTATGACAGTTCAGTATTTCCCCCCGGACCTTTCTTTAAAGTTATGACAGTTCAGTATTTCCCCCGGACCTGTAATTAAAGTTATGACAGTTCAGTATTACCCCCCGGACCTGTAATTAAAGTTATGACAGCTCAGTATTTCCCCCAGGACTTGTCTTCAAAGTTGCAAAAGTTCAGTATTGCCCCAAGAACCAATGTTTAAAGTTGTGACAGCTCAGTATTTCCCCCAAGACCAGTGTTTAAAGTTGTGACAGCTCAGTATTTCCCCCAGGACATGTCCTTATATTTGTGACAGCCCGGTATTTCCCCCAGGACCTGTCTTTAAAGTTGTGACAGCTCAGTATTACCCCCAGGACCTGCCTTTCACGTTGTGACAGATTAGCATTACCTCCAGGCCCTGTATGTACCGTTGTGACAGCTCAATATTTCCTCCAGGCCCTGTATTTACAGTTGTGACATTTCAGAATTTCACCCAGGCCCTTTGTTTACAGTTATGACAGCTCAGTATTTCCCTCAGGACCTGTCTTTAAAGTTGTGACAGCTCAGTATTTCCCCCAGGACCTGTCTTTAAAGTTGTGACAGTTCAGTATTTCCCCCGGACCTGTAATTAAAGTTATGACAGTTCAGTATTTCACCCCGGACCTGTAATTAAAGTTATGACAGTTCAGTATTTCCCCCCGGACCTGTAATTAAAGTTATGACAGTTCAGTATTTCCCCCCGGACCTGTAATTAAAGTTATGACAGTTCAGTATTACCCCCCGGACCTGTAATTAAAGTTATGACAGTTCAGTATTTCCCCCCGGACCTGTAATTAAAGTTATGACAGTTCAGTATTTCCCCCGGACCTGTAATTAAAGTTATGACAGTTCAGTATTTCCCACCGGACCTGTAATTAAAGTTATGACAGTTCAGTATTTCCTACAGGCCTTGTGTTTAAATTTGTGACAGTTCAGTATTCCTTCCAGGCCCTGTGTTTAAAGTTGTGACAGTTCAGTATTTCCCCCCGGACCTGTAATTAAAGTTATGACAGTTCAGTATTTCCCCCCGGACCTGTAATTAAAGTTATGACAGTTCAGTATTACCCCCCGGACCTGTAATTAAAGTTATGACAGTTCAGTATTTCCCCCTGGACCTGTAATTAAAGTTATGACAGTTCAGTATTTCCCCCCGGACCTGTAATTAAAGTTATGACAGTTCAGTATTACCCCCCGGACCTGTAATTAAAGTTATGACAGTTCAGTATTTCCCCCTGGACCTGTAATTAAAGTTATGACAGTTCAGTATTTCCCCCGGACCTGTAATTAAAGTTATGACAGTTCAGTATTTCCCCCCGGACCTGTAATTAAAGTTATGACAGTTCAGTATTTCCCCCCGGACCTGTAATTAAAGTTATGACAGTTCAGTATTTCCCCCTGGACCTGTAATTAAAGTTATGACAGTTCAGTATTTCCCCCCGGACCTGTAATTAAAGTTATGACAGTTCAGTATTTCCCCCGGACCTGTAATTAAAGTTGTGACAGTTCAGTATTTCACCCCGGACCTGTAATTAAAGTTATGACAGTTCAGTATTTCCCCCGGACCTGTAATTAAAGTTATGACAGTTCAGTATTTCCCCCCGGACCTGTAATTAAAGTTATGACAGTTCAGTATTTCCCCCCGGACCTGTAATTAAAGTTATGACAGTTCAGTATTTCCCCCCGGACCTGTCTTTAAAGTTGTGACAGCTCAGTATTTCCCCCGGACCTGTGTTTAAAGTTATGACAGTTCAGTATTTCCCCCAGGACCTGTAATTAAAGTTATGACAGTTCAGTATTTCCCCCCGGACCTGTAATTAAAGTTATGACAGTTCAGTATTTCCCCCAGGACCTGTAATTAAATTTATGACAGTTCAGTATTTCCCCCCGGAACTGTAATTAAAGTTATGACAGTTCAGTATTTCCCCCCGGACCTGTAATTAAAGTTATGACAGTTCAGAATTTCCCCCCGGACCTGTAATTAAAGTTATGACAGTTCAGTATTTCCCCCCGGACCTGTAATTAAAGTTCTGACAGTTCAGTATTTCACCCCGGACCTGTAATTAAAGTTATGACAGTTCAGTATTTCCCCCGGACCTGTAATTAAAGTTATGACAGTTCAGTATTTCCCCCCGGACCTATGGTTAAAGTTATGACAGTTCAGTATTTCCCCCAGGACCTGTAATTAAAGTTATGACAGTTCAGTATTTCCCCCCGGACCTGTAATTAAAGTTATGACAGTTCAGTATTTCCCCCGGACCTGTAATTAAAGTTATGACAGTTCAGTATTTCCCCCAGGACCTGTAATTAAAGTTATGACAGTTCAGTATTTCCCCCAGGACCTGTAATTAAAGTTATGACAGTTCAGTATTACACCCCGGACCTGTAATTAAAGTTATGACAGTTCAGTATTTCCCCCCGGACCTGTAATTAAAGTTATGACAGTTCAGTATTTCCCCCGGACCTGTAATTAAAGTTATGACAGTTCAGTATTTCACCCCGGACCTGTAATTAAAGTTATGACAGTTCAGTATTTCCCCCGGACCTGTAATTAATGTTATGACAGTTCAGTATTTCACCCCGGACCTGTAATTAAAGTTATGACAGTTCAGTATTTCCCCCCGGACTGTCTTTAAAGTTATGACAGTTCAGTATTTCCCCCGGACCTGTAATTAAAGTTATGACAGTTCAGTATTTCCCCCGGACCTGTAATTAAAGTTATGACAGTTCAGTATTTCACCCCGGACCTGTAATTAAAGTTATGACAGTTCAGTATTTCCCCCGGACCTGTAATTAAAGTTATGACAGTTCAGTATTTCACCCCGGACCTGTAATTAAAGTTATGACAGTTCAGTATTTCCCCCCGGACCTGTAATTAAAGTTATGACAGTTCAGTATTTCCCCCCGGACCTTTCTTTAAAGTTATGACAGTTCAGTATTTCACCCCGGACCTGTAATTAAAGTTATGACAGTTCAGTATTTCCCCCCGGACCTGTAATTAAAGTTATGACAGTTCAGTATTTCCCCCCGGACCTGTAATTAAAGTTATGACAGTTCAGTATTTCCCCCGGACCTGTAATTAAAGTTATGACAGTTCAGTATTTCCCCCCGGACCTGTCTTTAAAGTTTTGACAGTTCAGTATTTCCCCTGGACCTGTAATTAAAGTTATGACAGTTCAGTATTTCCCCCCGGACCTGTAATTAAAGTTATGACAGTTCTGTATTACCCCCCGGATCTGTAATTAAAGTTATGACAGTTCAGTATTTCACCCCGGACCTGTAATTAAAGTTATGACAGTTCAGTATTACCCCCCGGACCTGTAATTAAAGTTATGACAGTTCAGTATTTCACCCCGGACCTGTAATTAAAGTTATGACAGCTCAGTATTTCCCCCAGGACTTGTCTTCAAAGTTGCGAAAGTTCAGTATTGCCCCAAGAACCTATGTTTAAAGTTGTGACAGCTCAGTATTTCCCCCAAGACCAGTGTTTAAAGTTGTGACAGCTCAGTATTTCCCCCAAGACCAGTGTTTAAAGTTGTGACAGCTCAGTATTTCCCCCAAGACCAGTGTTTAAAGTTGTGACAGCTCAGTATTTCCCCCAGGACATGTCTTTATATTTGTGACAGCCCGGTATTTCCCCCAGGACCTGTCTTTAAAGTTGTGACAGCTCAGTATTACCCCCAGGACCTGCCTTTCACGTTGTGACAGATTAGCATTACCTCCAGGCCCTGTATGTACCGTTGTGACAGCTCAATATTTCCTCCAGGCCCTGTATTTACAGTTGTGACATTTCAGAATTTCACCCAGGCCCTTTGTTTACAGTTATGACAGCTCAGTATTTCCCCCAGGACCTGTCTTTAAAGTTGTGACAGTTTAGTATTTCCCCCAGGACCTGTCTTTAAAGTTGTTACAGTTCAGTATTTCCTCCAGGCCCTGTGTTTACAGTTGTGACATTTCAGAATTTCACCCAGGCCCTTTGTTTACAGTTATGACAGCTCAGTATTTCCCTCAGGACCTGTCTTTAAAGTTGTGGCAGCTCAGTATTTCCCCCAGGACCTGTCTTTAAAGTTGTGACAGTTTAGTATTTCCCCCAGGACCTGTCTTTAAAGTTGCGACAGCTCAGTATTTCCCCCGGGACCTGTGTTTAAAGTTGTGAGAGCTCAGTATTTCCCCCAGGACCTGTCTTTAAAGTTGTGAGAGCTCAGTATTTCCCCCAGGACCTGTCTTTAAAGTTACGACAGCTCAGTATTTCCCCCGGGACCTGTGTTTAAAGTTGTGAGAGCTCAGTATTTCCCCCAGGACCTGTCTTTAAAGTTGTGAGAGCTCAGTATTTCCCCCAGGACCTGTCTTTAAAGTTGCGACAGCTCAGTATTTCCCCCGGGACCTGTGCTTACAATTGTGACAGATCAGTATTTCCTCCAGGCCTTGTGTTTAAATTTGTGACAGTTCAGTGTTTCCTCCAGGCCTTGTGTTTAAATTTGTGGCAGTTCAGTATTTCCTCCAGGCCCTGTGTTTAAAGTTGTGACAGTTCAGTATTTCCTCCAGGCCCTGTGTTTAAAGTTGTGACAGTTCAGTGTTTCCTCCAGGCCCTGTGTTTAAAGTTGTGACAGTTCAGTATTTCCCCCAGGACCTGTCTTTAAAGTTGTGACAGTTCAGTATTTCCTCCAGGCCCTGTGTTTAAAGTTGTGACAGTTCAGTGTTTCCTCCAGGCCCTGTGTTTAAAGTTATGACAGTTCAGTATTTCCCCCCGGACCTGTAATTAAAGTTATGACAGTTCAGTATTTCCCCCGGACCTGTAATTAAAGTTATGACAGTTCAGTATTTCCCCCCGGACCTGTAATTAAAGTTATGACAGTTCAGTATTTCCCCCGGACCTGTAATTAAAGTTATGACAGTTCAGTATTTCCCCCCGGACCTGTAATTAAAGTTATGACAGTTCAGTATTTCACCCCGGACCTGTAATTAAAGTTATGACAGTTCAGTATTTCCCCCGTACCTGTAATTAAAGTTATGACAGTTCAGTATTTCCCCCGGACCTGTAATTAAAGTTATGACAGTTCAGTATTTCCCCCCGGACCTGTAATTAAAGTTATGACAGTTCAGTATTTCCCCCCGGACCTGTAATTAAAGTTATGACAGTTCAGTATTTCCCCCCGGACCTGTAATTAAAGTTATGACAGTTCAGTATTTCCCCCCGGACCTGTAATTAAAGTTATGACAGTTCAGTATTTCACCCCGGACCTGTAATTAAAGTTATGACAGTTCAGTATTTCCCCCGGACCTGTGTTTAAAGTTATGACAGTTCAGTATTTCCCCCCGGACCTGTAATTAAAGTTATGACAGTTCAGTATTTCCCCCCGGACCTGTAATCAAAGTTATGACAGTTCAGTATTTCCCCCCGGACCTGTAATTAAAGTTATGACAGTTCCGTATTTCCCCCCGGAACTGTAATTAAAGTTATGACAGTTCAGTATTTCCCCCCGGACCTGTAAATAAAGTTATGACAGTTCAGTATTTCCCCCCGGACCTGTAATTAAAGTTATGACAGTTCAGTATTTCCCTCCGGACCTGTAATTAAAGTTATGACAGTTCAGTATTTCACCCCAGACCTGTAATTAAAGTTATGACAGTTCAGTATTTCCCCCGGACCTGTAATTAAAGTTATGACAGTTCAGTATTTCCCCCCGGACCTGTGGTTAAAGTTATGACAGTTCAGTATTTCCCCCAGGACCTGTAATTAAAGTTATGACAGTTCAGTATTTCCCCCCGGACCTGTAATTAAAGTTATGACAGTTCAGTATTTCCCCCGGACCTGTAATTAAAGTTATGACAGTTCAGTATTTCCCCCAGGACCTGTAATTAAAGTTATGACAGTTCAGTATTTCCCCCGGACCTGTAATTAAAGTTATGACAGTTCAGTATTTCCCCCGTACCTGTAATTAAAGTTATGACAGTTCAGTATTTCCCCCGTACCTGTAATTAAAGTTATGACAGTTCAGTATTTCCCCCGGACCTGTAATTAAAGTTATGACAGTTCAGTATTTCTCCCCGGACCTGTAATAAAAGTTATGACAGTTCAGTATTTCCCCCCGGACCTGTAATTAAAGTTATGACAGTTCAGTATTTCCCCCGGACCTGTAATTAAAGTTGTGACAGTTCAGTATTTCACCCCGGACCTGTAATTAAAGTTATGACAGTTCAGTATTTCCCCCGTACCTGTAATTAAAGTTATGACAGTTCAGTATTTCCCCCGGACCTGTAATTAAAGTTATGACAGTTCAGTATTTCCCCCCGGACCTGTAATTAAAGTTATGACAGTTCAGTATTTCCCCCGGACCTGTAATTAAAGTTATGACAGTTCAGTATTTCCCCCCGGACCTGTAATTAAAGTTATGACAGTTCAGTATTTCCCCCGGACCTGTAATTAAAGTTATGACAGTTCAGTATTTCCCCCCGGACCTGTAATTAAAGTTATGACAGTTCAGTATTTCACCCCGGACCTGTAATTAAAGTTATGACAGTTCAGTATTTCCCCCGTACCTGTAATTAAAGTTATGACAGTTCAGTATTTCCCCCGGACCTGTAATTAAAGTTATGACAGTTCAGTATTTCCCCCCGGACCTGTAATTAAAGTTATGACAGTTCAGTATTTCCCCCCGGACCTGTAATTAAAGTTATGACAGTTCAGTATTTCCCCCCGGACCTGTAATTAAAGTTATGACAGTTCAGTATTTCACCCCGGACCTGTAATTAAAGTTATGACAGTTCAGTATTTCCCCCGGACCTGTGTTTAAAGTTATGACAGTTCAGTATTTCCCCCCGGACCTGTAATTAAAGTTATGACAGTTCAGTATTTCCCCCCGGACCTGTAATCAAAGTTATGACAGTTCAGTATTTCCCCCCGGACCTGTAATTAAAGTTATGACAGTTCCGTATTTCCCCCCGGAACTGTAATTAAAGTTATGACAGTTCAGTATTTCCCCCCGGACCTGTAAATAAAGTTATGACAGTTCAGTATTTCCCCCCGGACCTGTAATTAAAGTTATGACAGTTCAGTATTTCCCCCCGGACCTGTAATTAAAGTTATGACAGTTCAGTATTTCACCCCAGACCTGTAATTAAAGTTATGACAGTTCAGTATTTCCCCCGGTCCTGTAATTAAAGTTATGACAGTTCAGTATTTCCCCCCGGACCTGTGGTTAAAGTTATGACAGTTCAGTATTTCCCCCAGGACCTGTAATTAAAGTTATGACAGTTCAGTATTTCCCCCCGGACCTGTAATTAAAGTTATGACAGTTCAGTATTTCCCCCAGGACCTGTAATTAAAGTTATGACAGTTCAGTATTTCCCCCGGACCTGTAATTAAAGTTATGACAGTTCAGTATTACCCCCCGGACCTGTAATTAAAGTTATGACAGTTCAGTATTTCCCCCGGACCTGTAATTAAAGTTATGACAGTTCAGTATTTCACCCCGGACCTGTAATTAAAGTTATGACAGTTCAGTATTTCCCCCGGACCTGTAATTAAAGTTATGACAGTTCAGTATTTCACCCCGGACCTGTAATTAAAGTTATGACAGTTCAGTATTTCCCCCCGGACCTGTCTTTAAAGTTATGACAGTTCAGTATTTCCCCCGGACCTGTAATTAAAGTTATGACAGTTCAGTATTTCCCCCGGACCTGTAATTAAAGTTATGACAGTTCAGTATTTCACCCCGGACCTGTAATTAAAGTTATGACAGTTCAGTATTACCCCCGGACCTGTAATTAAAGTTATGACAGTTCAGTATTTCACCCCGGACCTGTAATTAAAGTTATGACAGTTCAGTATTTCCCCCGGACCTGTAATTAAAGTTATGACAGTTCAGTATTACTCCCGGACCTGTAATTAAAGTTATGACAGTTCAGTATTTCACCCCGGACCTGTAATTAAAGTTATGACAGTTCAGTATTTCCCCCGGACCTGTAATTAAAGTTATGACAGTTCAGTATTTCCCCCGGACCTGTAATTAAAGTTATGACAGTTCAGTATTTCACCCCGGACCTGTAATTAAAGTTATGACAGTTCAGTATTTCCCCCGGACCTGTAATTAAAGTTATGACAGTTCAGTATTTCACCCCGGACCTGTAATTAAAGTTATGACAGTTCAGTATTTCCCCCCGGACCTGTAATTAAAGTTATGACAGTTCAGTATTTCCCCCCGGACCTGTCTTTAAAGTTATGACAGTTCAGTATTTCACCCCGGACCTGTAATTAAAGTTATGACAGTTCAGTATTTCCCCCCGGACCGGTAATTAATGTTATGAGAGTTCAGTATTTCCCCCCGGACCTGTAATTAAAGTTATGACAGTTCAGTATTTCCCCCCGGACCTTTCTTTAAAGTTATGACAGTTCAGTATTTCCCCCGGACCTGTAATTAAAGTTATGACAGTTCAGTATTACCCCCCGGACCTGTAATTAAAGTTATGACAGCTCAGTATTTCCCCCAGGACTTGTCTTCAAAGTTGCGAAAGTTCAGTATTGCCCCAAGAACCTATGTTTAAAGTTGTGACAGCTCAGTATTTCCCCCAAGACCAGTGTTTAAAGTTGTGACAGCTCAGTATTACCCCCAGGACATGTCCTTATATTTGTGACAGCCCGGTATTTCCCCCAGGACCTGTCTTTAAAGTTGTGACAGCTCAGTATTACCCCCAGGACCTGCCTTTCACGTTGTGACAGATTAGCATTACCTCCAGGCCCTGTATGTACCGTTGTGACAGCTCAATATTTCCTCCAGGCCCTGTATTTACAGTTGTGACATTTCAGAATTTCACCCAGGCCCTTTGTTTACAGTTATGACAGCTCAGTATTTCCCTCAGGACCTGTCTTTAAAGTTGTGACAGCTCAGTATTTCCCCCAGGACCTGTCTTTAAAGTTGTGACAGTTCAGTATTTCCCCCGGACCTGTAATTAAAGTTATGACAGTTCAGTATTTCACCCCGGACCTGTAATTAAAGTTATGACAGTTCAGTATTTCCCCCCGGACATGTAATTAAAGTTATGACAGTTCAGTATTTCCCCCGGACCTGTAATTAAAGTTATGACAGTTCAGTATTTCCCCCCGGACCTGTAATTAAAGTTATGACAGTTCAGTATTTCCCCCGGACCTGTAATTAAAGTTATGACAGTTCAGTATTTCCCCCCGGACCTGTAATTAAAGTTATGACAGTTCAGTATTACCCCCCGGACCTGTAATTAAAGTTATGACAGTTCAGTATTTCCCCCCGGACCTGTAATTAAAGTTATGACAGTTCAGTATTTCCCCCGGACCTGTAATTAAAGTTATGACAGTTCAGTATTTCCCACCGGACCTGTAATTAAAGTTATGACAGTTCAGTATTTCCTACAGGCCTTGTGTTTAAATTTGTGACAGTTCAGTATTCCTTCCAGGCCCTGTGTTTAAAGTTGTGACAGTTCAGTATTTCCCCCCGGACCTGTAATTAAAGTTATGACAGTTCAGTATTTCCCCCCGGACCTGTAATTAAAGTTATGACAGTTCAGTATTACCCCCCGGACCTGTAATTAAAGTTATGACAGTTCAGTATTTCCCCCTGGACCTGTAATTAAAGTTATGACAGTTCAGTATTTCCCCCGGACCTGTAATTAAAGTTATGACAGTTCAGTATTTCCCCCCGGACCTGTAATTAAAGTTATGACAGTTCAGTATTACCCCCCGGACCTGTAATTAAAGTTATGACAGTTCAGTATTACCCCCCGGACCTGTAATTAAAGTTATGACAGTTCAGTATTTCCCCCCGGACCTGTAATTAAAGTTATGACAGTTCAGTATTTCCCCCGGACCTGTAATTAAAGTTATGACAGTTCAGTATTTCCCCCCGGACCTGTAATTAAAGTTATGACAGTTCAGTATTTCCCCCTGGACCTGTAATTAAAGTTATGACAGTTCAGTATTTCCCCCCGGACCTGTAATTAAAGTTATGACAGTTCAGTATTTCCCCCGGACCTGTAATTAAAGTTGTGACAGTTCAGTATTTCACCCCGGACCTGTAATTAAAGTTATGACAGTTCAGTATTTCCCCCGGACCTGTAATTAAAGTTATGACAGTTCAGTATTTCCCCCCGGACCTGTAATTAAAGTTATGACAGTTCAGTATTTCCCCCCGGACCTGTAATTAAAGTTATGACAGTTCAGTATTTCCCCCCGGACCTGTCTTTAAAGTTGTGAGAGCTCAGTATTTCCCCCGGACCTGTGTTTAAAGTTATGACAGTTCAGTATTTCCCCCAGGACCTGTAATTAAAGTTATGACAGTTCAGTATTTCCCCCCCGACCTGTAATTAAAGTTATGACAGTTCAGTATTTCCCCCAGGACCTGTAATTAAAGTTATGACAGTTCAGTATTTCCCCCCGGAACTGAAATTAAAGTTATGACAGTTCAGTATTTCCCCCCGGACCTGTAATTAAAGTTATGACAGTTCAGAATTTCCCCCCGGACCTGTAATTAAAGTTATGACAGTTCAGTATTTCCCCCCGGACCTGTAATTAAAGTTCTGACAGTTCAGTATTTCACCCCGGACCTGTAATTAAAGTTATGACAGTTCAGTATTTCCCCCGGACCTGTAATTAAAGTTATGACAGTTCAGTATTTCCCCCCGGACCTATGGCTAAAGTTATGACAGTTCAGTATTTCCCCCAGGACCTGTAATTAAAGTTATGACAGTTCAGTATTTCCCCCCGGACCTGTAATTAAAGTTATGACAGTTCAGTATTTCCCCCGGACCTGTAATTAAAGTTATGACAGTTCAGTATTTCCCCCAGGACCTGTAATTAAAGTTATGACAGTTCAGTATTTCCCCCAGGACCTGTAATTAAAGTTATGACAGTTCAGTATTACACCCCGGACCTGTAATTAAAGTTATGACAGTTCAGTATTTCCCCCCGGACCTGTAATTAAAGTTATGACAGTTCAGTATTTCCCCCGGACCTGTAATTAAAGTTATGACAGTTCAGTTTTTCACCCCGGACCTGTAATTAAAGTTATGACAGTTCAGTATTTCCCCCGGACCTGTAATTAAAGTTATGACAGTTCAGTATTTCACCCCGGACCTGTAATTAAAGTTATGACAGTTCAGTATTTCCCCCCGGACTGTCTTTAAAGTTATGACAGTTCAGTATTTCCCCCGGACCTGTAATTAAAGTTATGACAGTTCAGTATTTCCCCCGGACCTGTAATTAAAGTTATGACAGTTCAGTATTTCACCCCGGACCTGTAATTAAAGTTATGACGGTTCAGTATTTCCCCCGGACCTGTAATTAAAGTTATGACAGTTCAGTATTTCACCCCGGACCTGTAATTAAAGTTATGACAGTTCAGTATTTCCCCCCGGACCTGTAATTAATGTTATGACAGTTCAGTATTTCCCCCCGGACCTGTCTTTAAAGTTATGACAGTTCAGTATTTCACCCCGGACCTGTAATTAAAGTTATGACAGTTCAGTATTTCCCCCCGGACCTGTAATTAAAGTTATGACAGTTCAGTATTTCCCCCCGGACCTGTAATTAAAGTTATGACAGTTCAGTATTTCCCCCGGACCTGTAATTAAAGTTATGACAGTTCAGTATTTCCCCCCGGACCTGTCTTTAAAGTTTTGACAGTTCAGTATTTCCCCTGGACCTGTAATTAAAGTTATGACAGTTCAGTATTTCCCCCCGGACCTGTAATTAAAGTTATGACAGTTCTGTATTACCCCCCGGACCTGTAATTAAAGTTATGACAGTTCAGTATTTCACCCCGGACCTGTAATTAAAGTTATGACAGTTCAGTATTACCCCCCGGACCTGTAATTAAAGTTATGACAGTTCAGTATTTCACCCCGGACCTGTAATTAAAGTTATGACAGCTCAGTATTTCCCCCAGGACTTGTCTTCAAAGTTGCGAAAGTTCAGTATTGCCCCAAGAACCTATGTTTAAAGTTGTGACAGCTCAGTATTTCCCCCAAGACCAGTGTTTAAAGTTGTGACAGCTCAGTATTTCCCCCAAGACCAGTGTTTAAAGTTGTGACAGTTCAGTATTTCCCCCCGGACCTGTAATTAAAGTTATGACAGTTCTGTATTACCCCCCGGACCTGTAATTAAAGTTATGACAGTTCAGTATTTCCCCCCGGACCTGTAATTAAAGTTATGACAGTTCTGTATTACCCCCCGGACCTGTAATTAAAGTTATGACAGTTCAGTATTTCACCCCGGACCTGTAATTAAAGTTATGACAGTTCAGTATTACCCCCCGGACCTGTAATTAAAGTTATGACAGTTCAGTATTTCACCCCGGACCTGTAATTAAAGTTATGACAGCTCAGTATTTCCCCCAGGACTTGTCTTCAAAGTTGCGAAAGTTCAGTATTGCCCCAAGAACCTATGTTTAAAGTTGTGACAGCTCAGTATTTCCCCCAAGACCAGTGTTTAAAGTTGTGACAGCTCAGTATTTCCCCCAAGACCAGTGTTTAAAGTTGTGACAGCTCAGTATTTCCCCCAGGACATGTCTTTATATTTGTGACAGCCCGGTATTTCCCCCAGGACCTGTCTTTAAAGTTGTGACAGCTCAGTATTACCCCCAGGACCTGCCTTTCACGTTGTGACAGATTAGCATTACCTCCAGGCCCTGTATGTACCGTTGTGACAGCTCAATATTTCCTCCAGGCCCTGTATTTACAGTTGTGACATTTCAGAATTTCACCCAGGCCCTTTGTTTACAGTTATGACAGCTCAGTATTTCCCCCAGGACCTGTCTTTAAAGTTGTGACAGTTTAGTATTTCCCCCAGGACCTGTCTTTAAAGTTGTGACAGTTTAGTATTTCCCCCAGGACCTGTCTTTAAAGTTGCGACAGCTCAGTATTTCCCCCGGGACCTGTGTTTAAAGTTGTGAGAGCTCAGTATTTCCCCCAGGACCTGTCTTTAAAGTTGTGAGAGCTCAGTATTTCCCCCAGGACCTGTCTTTAAAGTTGCGACAGCTCAGTATTTCCCCCGGGACCTGTGTTTAAAGTTGTGAGAGCTCAGTATTTCCCCCAGGACCTGTCTTTAAAGTTGCGACAGCTCAGTATTTCCCCCGGGACCTGTGCTTACAATTGTGACAGATCAGTATTTCCTCCAGGCCTTGTGTTTAAATTTGTGACAGTTCAGTGTTTCCTCCAGGCCTTGTGTTTAAATTTGTGGCAGTTCAGTATTTCCTCCAGGCCCTGTGTTTAAATTTGTGGCAGTTCAGTATTTCCTCCAGGCCCTGTGTTTAAAGTTGTGACAGTTCAGTGTTTCCTCCAGGCCCTGTGTTTAAAGTTATGACAGCTCAGTATTTCCCCCGGGACCTGTGTTTAAAGTTGTGACAGTTCAGTATTTCCCCCAGGACCTGTCTTTAAAGTTGTGAGAGCTCAGTATTTCCCCCAGTACCTGTGTTTAAAGTTGTGACAGTTCAATGTTTCCCCCAAGACCTGTCTTTAATGTTGTGAAAGCTCAGTATTTCCCCCAGGACCTGTGTTTAAAGCTGTGACAGCTCAGTATTTCTTCCAGGCCCTGTATTTACAATTTTGACAGCTCAGTATTTCCCCCAGGACCTGTCTTTAAAGTTGTGAAAGTTCAGTATTGCCCCAAGAACCTATGTTTAAAGTTGTGACAGCTCAGTATTTCCCCAAGGACATGTCTTTAAAGTTGTGACTGCTCAGTATTTCCCCCAGGACCTGTCTTTAAAGTTGTGACAGTTCAGTATTTCCCCCAGGCCCTGTGTTTACCGTTGTGACAGTTCAGTCTTTCCCCCAAGACCAGTGTTTAAAGTTGTGACAGCTCAGTAATTCCCCCAGTACCTGTGTTTAAAGTTGTGAAAGTTCAGTATTGCCCCAAGAACCTATGTTTAAAGTTGTGACTGCTCAGTATTTCCCCCAGGACCTGTCTTTAAAGTTGTGACAGTTCAGTATTTCCTCCAGGCCCTGTCTTTAAAGTTGTCACAGTTCAGTATTTCCCCCAAGACCAGTGTTTAAAGTTGTGACAGCTCAGTAATTCCCCCAGTACCTGTGTTTAAAGTTGTGAAAGTTCAGTATTGCCCCAAGAACCTATGTTTAAAGTTGTGACTGCTCAGTATTTCCCCCAGGACCTGTCTTTAAAGTTGTGACAGTTCAGTATTTCCTCCAGGCCCTGTGTTTAAATTTGTGACAGCTCAGTATTTCCCCCAGGACCTGTCTTTAAAGTTGTCACAGTTCAGTATTTCCCCCAAGACCAGTGTTTAAAGTTGTGACAGCTCAGTAATTCCCCCAGTACCTGTGTTTAAAGTTGTGACAGTTCAGTATTTCCTCCAGGCCCTGTGTTTAAATTTGTGACAGCTCAGTATTTCCCCCAGGACCTGTCTTTAAAGTTGTCACAGTTCAGTATTTCCCCCAAGACCAGTGTTTAAAGTTGTGACAGCTCAGTAATTCCCCCAGTACCTGTGTTTAAAGTTGAGACAGTTCAGTATTTCCCCCAGGCCCTGTGTTTACCGTTGTGACAGTTCAGTCTTTCCCCCAAGGCCAGTGTTTAAAGTTGTGACAGCTCAGTAATTCCCCCAGTACCTGTGTTTAAAGTTGAGACAGTTCAGTATTTTCCCAAGACCTGTCTTTAAAGTTGTGACAGCTCAGTACTTCCCCCAGGACCTGTCTTTTAAGTTGTGACAGATTAGCAATTCCTCCAGGCCCTGTATTTACCGTTGTGACAGTTCAGAATTTCCCCCAGGCACCGTGTTTAAAGTTGTGAGAGCTCAGTATTTCCCCCAGTACCTGTGTTTAAAGTCGTGACAGTTCAGTGTTTCCCCCAAGACCTGTCTTTAATGTTGTGACAGCTCAGTATTTCCCCCAGTACCTGTGTTTAAAGTCGTGACAGTTCAGTGTTTCCCCCAAGACCTGTCTTTAATGTTGTGACAGCTCAGTATTTCCCCCAGGACCTGTGTTTTCAATTTTGACAGCTGAGTATTTCCCCAAGGACATGTCTCTAAAGTTGTGACTGCTCAGTATTTCCCCCAGGACCTGTCTTTAAAGTTGTGACAGCTCAGTATTTCCCCCAGGATCTGTGTTTAAAGTTGTGACAGCTCAGTATTTCCCCCAGGACCTGTCTTTAAAGTTGAGACAGTTCAGTATTTACCCCAAGACCTGTCTTTAAAGTTGTGACAGCTCAGTATTTCCCCCAGGACCTGTCTTTAAAGTTGTGACAGATTAGCATTTCCTCCAGGCCCTGTATTTACCGTTGTGACAGTTCAGAATTTCCCCCAGGCCCTGTGTTTACATTTGTGACATTTCAGTATTTCCCCCAGGACCTGTGTTTAAAGTTGTGACAGCTCAGTATTTCCCCCAGGACCTGTCTTTAAAGTTGTGACAGCTCAGTATTTCCCTCAGGACCTGTGTTTAAATTTGTGACATTTCAGTATTTCCCCCAGGACCTGTGTTTAAAGTTGTGACATTTCAGTATTTCCCCCAGGACCTGTCTTTCAAGTTGTGACAGCTCAGCATTTCCCCTGGACCTGTCTTTAAAGTGGTGACAGTTCATTATTTCCCCCAGGACCTGTCTTTAAAGTTGTGACAGCTCAGCATTTCCCCTGGACCTGTCTTTAAAGTTGTGACAGCTCAGCATTTCCCCTGGACCTGTCTTTAAAGTGGTGACAGTTCATTATTTCCCCCAGGACCTGTCTTTAAAGTTGTGACAGCTCAGCATTTCCCCTGGACCTGTCTTTAAAGTTGTGACAGCTCAGCATTTCCCCTGGACCTGACTTTAAAGTGGTGACAGTTCAGCATTTCCCCTGGACCTGTCTTTAAAGTTGTGACAGCTCAATATTTCCCCCAGGACCTGTCTTTAAAGTGGTGACAGTTGAGTATTTCCCCCAGGACCTGACTTTAAAGTTGCGACAGCTCAATATTTCGCCCAGGACCTGTCTTTAAAGTGGTGACAGTTGAGTATTTCCCCCAGGACCTGACTTTGAAGTTGTGACAGCTCAATATTTCGCCCAGGACCTGTCTTTAAAGATGTGAGAGCTCAGTATTTGCCCCAGGACCTGTCTTTAAAGTTGTGACAGCTCAATATTTCGCCCAGGACCTGTCTTTAATGCTGTGACAGCTCAGCATTTGCCCCAGGACCTGTCTTTAAAGTTGTGACAGCTCATTATTTCCCCCAGTACCTGTGTTTAAAGATGTGACAGTTCATTGTTTCCCCCAAGACCTGTCTTTAATGTTGTGACAGCACAGTATTCCTTCCAGGCCCTGTGTTTACAATTGTGACAGTTCAGTATTTCCCCCAGGACCTGTCTTTTGAAGTTGTGACAGTTCAGTATTTCCCCAAGACCTGTGTTTACGATTGCGACAGTTCAGTATTTCCTCCAGACCCTGTGTTTAAATTTGTGACAGTTCAGTATTTCCTCCAGGCCTTGTGTTTAAATTTGTTACAGTTCAGTATTTCCTCCAGGCCTTGTGTTTAAATTTGTGACAGTTCAGTATTTCCTCCAGGCCTTGTGTTTAAATTTGTGACAGTTCAGTATTTCCTCCAGGCCTTGTGTTTAAATTTGTTACAGTTCAGTATTTCCTCCAGGCCTTGTGTTTAAATTTGTGACAGTTCAGTATTTCCTCCAGGCCTTGTGTTTAAATTTGTTACAGTTCAGTATTTCCTCCAGGCCTTGTGTTTAAATTTGTGACAGTTCAGTATTTCCTCCAGGCCTTGTGTTTAAATTTGTGACAGTTCAGTATTTCCTCCAGGCCTTGTGTTTAAATTTGTGACAGTTCAGTATTTCCTCCAGGCCTTGTGTTTAAATTTGTGATAGTTCAGTATTTCCTCCAGGCCCTGTGTTTAAATTTGTTACAGTTCAGTATTTCCTCCAGACCCTGTGTTTAAATTTGTTACAGTTCAGTATTTCCTCCAGGCCTTGTGTTTAAATTTGTGACAGTTCAGTATTTCCTCCAGGCCTTGTGTTTAAATTTGTGACAGTTCAGTATTTCCTCCAGGCCCTGTGTTTAAATTTGTGACAGTTCAGTATTTCCTCCAGGCCTTGTGTTTAAATTTGTGATAGTTCAGTATTTCCTCCAGGCCTTGTGTTTAAATTTGTGACAGTTCAGTATTTCCTCCAGGCCCTGTGTTTAAATTTGTGACAGTTCAGTATTTCCTCCAGGCCTTGTGTTTAAATTTGTGACAGTTCAGTATTTCCTCCAGGCCCTGTGTTTAAATTTGTGACAGTTCAGTATTTCCTCCAGGCCTTGTGTTTAAATTTGTGACAGTTCAGTATTTCCTCCAGGCCCTGTGTTTAAATTTGTGACAGTTCAGTATTTCCTCCAGGCCTTGTGTTTAAATTTGTGACAGTTCAGTATTTCCTCCAGGCCTTGTGTTTAAATTTGTGATAGTTCAGTATTTCCTCCAGGCCTTGTGTTTAAATTTGTGACAGTTCAGTATTTCCTCCAGGCCCTGTGTTTAAATTTGTGATAGTTCAGTATTTCCACCAGGCCTTGTGTTTAAATTTGTGATAGTTCAGTATTTCCTCCAGGCCTTGTGTTTAAATTTGTGACAGTTCAGTATTTCCTCCAGGCCCTGTGTTTAAATTTGTGACAGTTCAGTATTTCCTCCAGGCCTTGTGTTTAAATTTGTGACAGTTCAGTATTTCCTCCAGGCCCTGTGTTTAAATTTGTGACAGTTCAGTATTTCCTCCAGGCCTTGTGTTTAAATTTGTGACAGTTCAGCATTTTCTCCAGGCCTTGTGTTTAAATTTGTGACAGTTCAGTATTTCCTCCAGCCACTGTGTTTAAATTTGTGACAGATCAGTATTTACTCCAGGCCTTGTGTTTAAATTTGTGACAGTTCAGTATTTACTCCAGGCCTTGTGTTTAAATTTGTGACAGTTCAGTATTTCCTCCAGGCCTTGTGTTTAAATTTGTGACAGTTCAGTATTTCCTCCAGGCCCTGTGTTTAAATTTGTGACAGTTCAGTATTTCCTCCAGGCCCTGTGTTTAAATTTGTGACAGTTCAGTATTTACTCCAGGCCTTGTGTTTAAATTTGTGACAGTTCAGTATTTACTCCAGGCCTTGTGTTTAAATTTGTGACAGTTCAGTATTTACTCCAGGCCTTGTGTTTAAATTTGTGACAGTTCAGTATTTCCTCCAGGCCTTGTGTTTAAATTTGTAACAGTTCAGTATTTCCTCCAAGCCCTGTGTTTAAATTTGTGACAGTTCAGTATTTACTCCAGGCCTTGTGTTTAAATTTGTGACAGTTCAGTATTTCCTCCAGGCCTTGTGTTTAAATTTGTGACAGTTCAGTATTTACTCCAGGCCTTGTGTTTAAATTTGTAACAGTTCAGTATTTCCTCCAAGCCCTGTGTTTAAATTTGTGACAGTTCAGTATTTCCTCCAAGCCCTGTGTTTAAATTTGTGACAGTTCAGTATTTACTCCAGGCCTTGTGTTTAAATTTGTAACAGTTCAGTATTTCCTCCAAGCCCTGTGTTTAAATTTGTGACAGTTCAGTATTTACTCCAGGCCTTGTGTTTAAATTTGTGACAGTTCAGTATTTACTCCAGGCCTTGTGTTTAAATTTGTGACAGTTCAGTATTTCCTCCAGGCCTTGTGTTTAAATTTGTAACAGTTCAGTATTTCCTCCAAGCCCTGTGTTTAAATTTGTGACAGTTCAGTATTTCCCTCCAGGCCCTGTGCTTAAATTTTTGACAGTTCAGTATTTACTCCAGGCCTTGTGTTTAAATTTGTGACAGTTCAGTATTTCCTCCAGGCATTGTGTTTAAATTTGTGACAGTTCAGTATTTCCTCCAGGCCTTGTGCTTAAATTTGTGACAGTTCAGTATTTACTCCAGGCCTTGTGTTTAAATTTGTGACAGTTCAGTATTTACTCCAGGACTTGTGCTTAAATTTGTGACAGCTCAGTATTTCCTCCAGGCCCTGTGTTTAAATTTGTGACAGTTCAGTATTTCCTCCAGGCCCTGTGCTTAAATTTGTGACAGTTCAGTATTTACTCCAGGCCCTGTGTTTAAATTTGTGACAGATCAGTATTTACTCCAGGCCTTGTGTTTAAATTTGTGACAGTTCAGTATTTCCCTCCAGGCCTTGTGTTTAAATTTGTGACAGTTCAGTATTTACTCCAGGCCCTGTGTTTAAATTTGTGACAGATCAGTATTTACTCCAGGCCTTGTGTTTAAATTTGTGACAGTTCAGTATTTCCTCCAGTCCTTGTGTTTAAATTTGTGACAGTTCAGTATTTCCTCCAGGCCTTGTGTTTAAATTGGTGACAATTCAGTATTTACTCCAGGCATTGTGTTTAAATTTGTGACAGTTCAGTATTTACTCCAGGCCTTGTGTTTAAATTTGTGACAGTTCAGTATTTCCTCCAGGCCTTGTGTTTAAATTTGTGACAGTTCAGTATTTCCTCCAGGCCTTGTGTTTAAATTTGTGACAGTTCAGTATTTACTCCAGGCCTTGTGTTTAAATTTGTGACAGTTCAGTATTTCCTCCAGGCATTGTGTTTAAATTTGTGACAGTTCAGTATTTCCTCCAGGCCTTGTGCTTAAATTTGTGACAGTTCAGTATTTACTCCAGGCCTTGTGTTTAAATTTGTGACAGTTCAGTATTTACTCCAGGCCTTGTGCTTAAATTTGTGACAGCTCAGTATTTCCTCCAGGCCCTGTGTTTAAATTTGTGACAGTTCAGTATTTCCTCCAGGCCCTGTGCTTAAATTTGTGACAGTTCAGTATTTACTCCAGGCCCTGTGTTTAAATTTGTGACAGATCAGTATTTACTCCAGGCCTTGTGTTTAAATTTGTGACAGTTCAGTATTTCCCTCCAGGCCTTGTGTTTAAATTTGTGACAGTTCAGTATTTACTCCAGGCCTTGTGTTTAAATTTGTGACAGTTCAGTATTTCCCTCCAGGCCCTGTGTTTAAATTTGTGACAGATCAGTATTTACTCCAGGCCTTGTGTTTAAATTTGTGACAGTTCAGTATTTCCTCCAGTCCTTGTGTTTAAATTTGTGACAGTTCAGTATTTCCTCCAGGCCTTGTGTTTAAATTTGTGACAGTTCAGTATTTCCTCCAGGCCCTGTGTTTAAATTTGTGACAGTTCAGTATTTCCTCCAGTCCCTGTGTTTAAATTTGTGACAGTTCACTATTCCCTCCAGGCCTTGTGTTTAAATTTGTGACAGTTCAGTATTTCCCTCCAGGCCTTGTGTTTAAATTTGTGACAGTTCAGTATTTACTCCAGGCCTTGTGTTTAAATTTGTGACAGTTCAGTATTTCCTCCAGGCCTTGTGTTTAAATTTGTGACAGTTCAGTATTTCCCTCCAGGCCTTGTGTTTAAATTTGTGACAGTTCAGTATTTCCCTCCAGGCCTTGTGTTTAAATTTGTGACAGTTCAGTATTTCCCTCCAGGCCTTGTGTTTAAATTTGTGACAGTTCAGTATTTCCCTCCAGGCCTTGTGTTTAAATTTGTGACAGTTCAGTATTTCCCTCCAGGCCTTGTGTTTAAATTGGTGACAATTCAGTATTTCCTCCAGGCCTTGTGTTTAAATTTGTGACAGTTCAGTATTTCCTCCAGGCCCTGTGTTTAAATTTGTGACAGTTCAGTATTTCCTCCAGTCCCTGTGTTTAAATTTGTGACAGTTCACTATTCCCTCCAGGCCTTGTGTTTAAATTTGTGACAGTTCAGTATTTCCCTCCAGGCCTTGTGTTTAAATTTGTGACAGTTCAGTATTTACTCCAGGCCTTGTGTTTAAATTTGTGACAGTTCAGTATTTCCTCCAGGCCTTGTGTTTAAATTTGTGACAGTTCAGTATTTCCCTCCAGGCCTTGTGTTTAAATTTGTGACAGTTCAGTATTTCCCTCCAGGCCTTGTGTTTAAATTTGTGACAGTTCAGTATTTCCCTCCAGGCCTTGTGTTTAAATTTGTGACAGTTCAGTATTTACTCCAGGCCCTGTGTTTAAATTTGTGACAGTTCAGTATTTCCCTCCAGGCCTTGTGTTTAAATTTGTGACAGTTCAGTATTTCCTCCAGGCCTTGTGTTTAAATTTGTGACAGTTCAGTATTTCCTCCAGGCCTTGTGTTTAAATTTGTGACAGTTCAGTATTTCCTCCAGGCCCTTGTGTTTAAATTTGTGACAGTTCAGTATTCCCTCCAGGCCCTGTGTTTAAATTTGTGACAGTTCAGTATTTCCTCCAGGCCTTGTGTTTAAATTTGTGACAGTTCAGTATTTCCTCCAGGCCTTGTGTTCAAATTTGTGACAGTTCAGTATTTCCTCCAGGCCTTGTGTTTAAATTTGTGACAGTTCAGTATTTACTCCAGGCCCTGTGTTTAAATTTGTGACAGTTCAGTATTTCCTCCAGGCCTTGTGTTTAAATTTGTGACAGTTCAGTATTTCCTCCAGGCCTTGTGTTTAAATTTGTGACAGTTCAGTATTTCCTCCAGGCCTTGTGTTTAAATTTGTGACAGTTCAGTATTTACTCCAGGCCCTGTGTTTAAATTTGTGACAGTTCAGTATTTCCTCCAGGCCCTGTGCTTAAATTTGTGACTGTTCAGTATTTACTCCAGGCCCTGTGTTTAAATTTGTGACAGTTCAGTATTTCCGCCCGGCCTTGTGTTTAAATTTGTGACAGTTCAGTATTTACTCCAGGCCTTGTGTTTAAATTTGTGACAGTTCAGTATTTACTCCAGGCCTTGTGTTTAAATTTGTGACAGTTCAGTATTTCCTCCAGGCCTTGTGTTTAAATTTGTGACAGTTCAGTATTTCCTCCAGGCCCTGTGTTTAAATTTGTGACAGTTCAGCATTTTCTCCAGGCCTTGTGTTTAAATTTGTGACAGTTCAGTATTTCCTCCAGCCACTGTGTTTAAATTTGTGACAGTTCAGTATTTACTACAGGCCCTGTGTTTAAATTTGTGACAGTTCAGTATTTCCTCCAGGCCCTGTGTTTAAATTTGTGACAGTTCAGTATTTCCTCCAGGCCTTGTGTTTAAATTTGTGACAGTTCAGTATTCCCTCCAGGCCTTGTGTTTAAATTTGTGACAGTTCAGTATTCCCTCCAGGCCTTGTGTTTAAATTTCTGACAGTTCAGTATTCCCTCCAGGCCTTGTGTTTAAATTTGTGACAGTTCAGTATTCCCTCCAGGCCTTGTGTTTAAATTTGTGACCGTTCAGTATTTCCCTCCAGGCCTTGTGTTTAAATTTGTGACAGTTCAGTATTTCCCTCCAGGCCTTGTGTTTAAATTGGTGACAGTTCAGTATTTCCTCCAGGCCTTGTGTTTAAATTTGTGACAGTTCAGTATTTCCTCCAGGCCCTGTGTTTAAATTTGTGACAGTTCAGTATTTCCTCCAGTCCCTGTGTTTAAATTTGTGACAGTTCACTATTCCCTCCAGGCCTTGTGTTTAAATTTGTGACAGTTCAGTATTTCCCTCCAGGCCTTGTGTTTAAATTTGTGACAGTTCAGTATTTACTCCAGGCCTTGTGTTTAAATTTGTGACAGTTCAGTATTTCCTCCAGGCCTTGTGTTTAAATTTGTGACAGTTCAGTATTTCCCTCCAGGCCTTGTGTTTAAATTTGTGACAGTTCAGTATTTCCCTCCAGGCCTTGTGTTTAAATTTGTGACAGTTCAGTATTTCCCTCCAGGCCTTGTGTTTAAATTTGTGACAGTTCAGTATTTCCCTCCAGGCCTTGTGTTTAAATTTGTGACAGTTCAGTATTTACTCCAGGCCCTGTGTTTAAATTTGTGACAGTTCAGTATTTCCCTCCAGGCCTTGTGTTTAAATTTGTGACAGTTCAGTATTTCCTCCAGGCCTTGTGTTTAAATTTGTGACAGTTCAGTATTTCCTCCAGGCCTTGTGTTTAAATTTGTGACAGTTCAGTATTTCCTCCAGGCCCTTGTGTTTAAATTTGTGACAGTTCAGTATTCCCTCCAGGCCCTGTGTTTAAATTTGTGACAGTTCAGTATTTCCTCCAGGCCTTGTGTTTAAATTTGTGACAGTTCAGTATTTCCTCCAGGCCTTGTGTTCAAATTTGTGACAGTTCAGTATTTCCTCCAGGCCTTGTGTTTAAATTTGTGACAGTTCAGTATTTACTCCAGGCCCTGTGTTTAAATTTGTGACAGTTCAGTATTTCCTCCAGGCCTTGTGTTTAAATTTGTGACAGTTCAGTATTTCCTCCAGGCCTTGTGTTTAAATTTGTGACAGTTCAGTATTTCCTCCAGGCCTTGTGTTTAAATTTGTGACAGTTCAGTATTTACTCCAGGCCCTGTGTTTAAATTTGTGACAGTTCAGTATTTCCTCCAGGCCCTGTGCTTAAATTTGTGACTGTTCAGTATTTACTCCAGGCCCTGTGTTTAAATTTGTGACAGTTCAGTATTTACTCCAGGCCTTGTGTTTAAATTTGTGACAGTTCAGTATTTACTCCAGGCCTTGTGTTTAAATTTGTGACAGTTCAGTATTTACTCCAGGCCTTGTGTTTAAATTTGTGACAGTTCAGTATTTCCTCCAGGCCTTGTGTTTAAATTTGTGACAGTTCAGTATTTCCTCCAGGCCCTGTGTTTAAATTTGTGACAGTTCAGCATTTTCTCCAGGCCTTGTGTTTAAATTTGTGACAGTTCAGTATTTCCTCCAGCCACTGTGTTTAAATTTGTGACAGTTCAGTATTTACTACAGGCCCTGTGTTTAAATTTGTGACAGTTCAGTATTTCCTCCAGGCCCTGTGTTTAAATTTGTGACAGTTCAGTATTTCCTCCAGGCCTTGTGTTTAAATTTGTGACAGTTCAGTATTCCCTCCAGGCCTTGTGTTTAAATTTGTGACAGTTCAGTATTCCCTCCAGGCCTTGTGTTTAAATTTCTGACAGTTCAGTATTCCCTCCAGGCCTTGTGTTTAAATTTGTGACAGTTCAGTATTTCCTCCAGGCCTTGTGTTTAAATTTGTGACCGTTCAGTATTTACTACAGGCCCTGTGTTTAAATTTGTGACACTTCAGTATTTCCTCCAGGCCCTGTGTTTAAATTTGTGACAGTTCAATATTTCCTCCAGGCCTTGTGTTTAAATTTGTGACAGTTCAGTATTTCCTCCAGGCCTTGTGTTTAAATTTGTGACAGTTCAGTATTTCCTCCAGGCCTTGTGTTTAAATTTGTGACAGTTCAGTATTTCCTCCAGGCCTTGTGTTTAAATTTGTGACAGTTCAGTATTTCCTCCAGGCCTTGTGTTTAAATTTGTGACAGTTCAGTATTTCCTCCAGGCCTTGTGTTTAAATTTGTAACAGTACAGTGTTTCCTCCAGGCCCTGTGTTTAAATTTGTGACAGTTAAGTATTTCCTCCAGGCCTTGTGTTTAAATTTGTGACAGTTCAGTATTTCCTCCAGACCTAGTGTTTAAATTTGTGACAGTTCAGTATTTCCTCCAGACCCTGTGTTTAAATTTGTGACAGTTCAGTATTTCCTCCAGGCCTTGTGTTTAAATTTGTGACAGTTCAGTATTTCCTCCAGACCTAGTGTTTAAATTTGTGACAGTTCAGTATTTCCTCCAGACCTAGTGTTTAAATTTGTGACAGTTCAGTACTTCCTCCAGACCCTGTGTTTAAATTTGTGACAATTCTGTATTTCCTCCAGGCCCTGTGTTTAAATTTGTGACAGTTCAGTATTTCCTCCAGGCCTTGTGTTTAAATTTGTGACAGTTCAGTATTTCCTCCGGGCCCTGTGTTTAAATTTGTGACAGTTCAGTATTCCCTCCAGGCCTTGTGTTTAAATTTGTGACAGTTCAGTATTTCCTCCAGTCCTTGTGTTTAAATTTGTGACAGTTCAGTATTTCCTCCAGTCCTTGTGTTTAAATTTGTGACAGTTCAGTATTCCCTCCAGGCCTTGTGTTTAAATTTGTGACAGTTCAGTATTTCCTCCAGGCCCTGTATTTAAATTTGTGACAGTTCAGTATTTCCTCCAGGCCCTGTGTTTAAATTTGTGACAGTTCAGTATTCCCTCCAGGCCCTGTGTTTAAATTTGCGACAGTTCAGTATTTCCTCCAGGCCCTGTGTTTAAATTTGTGACATTTCAGTATTTCCCTCCAGGCCCTGTGTTTAAATTTGTGACAGTTCAGTATTTCCTCCAGGCCCTGTGTTTAAATTTGTGACAGTTCAGTATTCCCTCCAGGCCCTGTGTTTAAATTTGCGACAGTTCAGTATTTCCTCCAGGCCCTGTGTTTAAATTTGTGACAGTTCAGTATTTCCTCCAGGCCCTGTGTTTAAATTTGTGACAGTTCAGTATTTCCCTCCAGGCCTTGTGTTTAAATTTGTAACAGTTCAGTATTTCCTCCAGGCCTTGTGTTTAAATTTGTGACAGTTCAGTATTTCCTCCAGGCCTTGTGTTTAAATTTGTGACAGTTCAGTATTTCCTCCAGGCCTTGTGTTTAAATTTGTGACAGTTCAGTATTTTCTCCAGGCCCTGTGTTTAAATTTGTGACAGTTCAGTATTTCCTCCAGGCCTTGTGTTTAAATTTGTGACAGTTCAGTATTTCCTCCAGGCCTTGTGTTTAAATTTGTGACAGTTCAGTATTTCCTCCAGGCCTTGTGTTTAAATTTGTGACAGTTCAGTATTTCCTCCAGGCCCTGTGTTTAAATTTGTGACAGTTCAGTATTTCCTCCAGGCCCTGTGTTTCAATTTGTGACAGTTCAGTATTTCCTCCAGGCCCTGTGTTAAAATTTGTGACAGTTCAGTATTTCCTCCAGGCCCTGTGTTAAAATTTGTGACAGTTCAGTATTTCCGCCCGGCCTTGTGTTTAAATTTGTGACAGTTCAGTATTTCCTCCAGGCCTTGTGTTTAAATTTGTGACAGTTCAGCATTTCCTCCCGGCCTTGTGTTTAAATTTGTGACAGTTCAGTATTTCCTCCAGGCCTTGTGTTTAAATTTGTGACAGTTCAGTATTTCCTCCAGGCCCTGTGTTTAAATTTGTGACAGTTCAGTATTTCCTCCAGGCCCTGTGTTTAAATTTGTGACAGTTCAGTATTCCCTCCAGGCCCTGTGTTTAAATTTGTGACAGTTCAGTATTTCCGCCCGGCCTTGTGTTTAAATTTGTGACAGTTCAGTATTTCCTCCAGGCCTTGTGTTTAAATTTGTGACAGTTCAGCATTTCCTCCCGGCCTTGTGTTTAAATTTGTGACAGTTCAGTATTTCCTCCAGGCCCTGTGTTTAAATTTGTGACAGTTCAGTATTTCCTCCAGGCCTTGTGTTTAAATTTGTGACAGTTCAGTATTTCCTCCAGACCCTGTGTTTAAATTTGTGACAGTTCAGTATTTCCTCCAGGCCTTGTGTTTAAATTTGTGACAGTTCAGTATTTCCTCCAGGCCTTGTGTTTAAATTTGTGACAGTTCAGTATTTCCTCCAGGCCTTGTGTTTAAATTAGTGACAGTTCAGTATTTCCTCCAGGCCCTGTGTTTAAATTTGTGACAGTTCAGTATTTACTCCAGGCCCTGTGTTTAAATTTGTGACAGTTCAGTATTTCTTCCAGGCCTTGTGTTTAAATTTGTGACAGTTCAGTATTTCCTCCAGGCCCTGTGTTTAAATTTGTGACAGTTCAGTATTTCCTCCAGACCCTGTGTTTAAATTTGTGACAGTTCAGTATTTCCTCCAAACCCTGTGTTTAAATTTGTAACAGTTCAGTATTCCCTCCAGGCCTTGTGTTTAAATTTGTGACAGTTCAGTATTTCCTCCAGGCCTTGTGTTTAAATTTGTGACAGTTCAGTATTTCCTCCAGGCCTTGTGTTTAAATTTGTGACAGTTAAGTATTTCCTCCAGGCCTTGTGTTTAAATTTGTGACAGTTCAGTATTTCCTCCAGGCCTTGTGTTTAAATTTGTGACAGTTCAGTATTTCCTCCAGACCCTGTGTTTAAATTTGTGACAGTTCAGTATTCCCTCCAGGCCTTGTGTTTAAATTTGTGACAGTTCAGTATTTCCTCCAGGCCTTGTGTTTAAATTTGTGACAGTTCAGTATTTCCTCCAGGCCTTGTGTTTAAATTAGTGACAGTTCAGTATTTCCTCCAGGCCCTGTGTTTAAATTTGTGACAGTTCAGTATTTACTCCAGGCCCTGTGTTTAAATTTGTGACAGTTCAGTATTTCTTCCAGGCCTTGTGTTTAAATTTGTGACAGTTCAGTATTTCCTCCAGGCCCTGTGTTTAAATTTGTGACAGTTCAGTATTTCCTCCAGACCCTGTGTTTAAATTTGTGACAGTTCAGTATTTCCTCCAAACCCTGTGTTTAAATTTGTAACAGTTCAGTATTCCCTCCAGGCCTTGTGTTTAAATTTGTGACAGTTCAGTATTTCCTCCAGGCCTTGTGTTTAAATTTGTGACAGTTCAGTATTTCCTCCAGGCCTTGTGTTTAAATTTGTGACAGTTAAGTATTTCCTCCAGGCCTTGTGTTTAAATTTGTGACAGTTCAGTATTTCCTCCAGGCCTTGTGTTTAAATTTGTGACAGTTCAGTATTTCCTCCAGGCCCTGTGTTTAAATTTGTGACAGTTCAGTATTCCCTCCAGGCCCTGTGTTTAAATTTGTGACAGTTCAGTATTCCCTCCAGGCCCTGTGTTTAAATTTGCGACAGTTCAGTATTTCCTCCAGGCCTTGTGTTTAAATTTGTGACAGTTCAGTATTTCCTCCAGGCCCTGTGTTTAAATTTGTGACATTTCAGTATTTCCTCCAGGCCTTGTGTTTAAATTTGTGACAGTTCAGTATTTCCTCCAGGCCCTGTGTTTAAATTTGTGACAGTTCAGTATTTCCTCCAGGCCTTGTGTTTAAATTTGTGACAGTTCAGTATTTCCTCCAGGCCCTGTGTTTAAATTTGTGACAGTTCAGTATTTCCTCCAGGCCTTGTGTTTAAATTTGTGACAGTTCAGTATTTCCTCCAGGCCTTGTGTTTCAATTTGTGACAGTTCAGTATTTCCTCCAGGCCCTGTGTTTAAATTTGTGACAGTTCAGTATTTGCGCCCGGCCTTGTGTTTAAATTTGTGACAGTTCAGTATTTCCTCCAGGCCTTGTGTTTAAATTTGTGACAGTTCAGCATTTCCTCCCGGCCTTGTGTTTAAATTTGTGACAGTTCAGTATTTCCTCCAGGCCTTGTGTTTAAATTTGTGACAGTTCAGTATTTCCTCCAGGCCCTGTGTTTAAATTTGTGACAGTTCAGTATTTCCTCCAGGCCCTGTGTTTAAATTTGTGACAGTTCAGTATTCCCTCCAGGCCTTGTGTTTAAATTTGTGACAGTTCAGTATTTCCTCTAAACCCTGTGTTTAAATTTGTGACAGTTCAGTATTTCCTCCAGGCCCTGTGTTTAAATTTGTGACAGTTCAGTATTTCCTCCAGGCCTTGTGTTTAAATTTGTGACAGTTCAGTATTACCTCCAGGCCTTGTGTTTAAATTTGTGACAGACCAGTATTTCCTCCAGACCTTGTGTTTAAATTTGTGACAGTTCAGTATTTCCTCCAGGCCTTGTGTTTAAATTTGTGACAGTTCAGTATTTCCTCCAGGCCCTGTGTTTAAATTTGTGACAGTTCAGCATTTCCTCCCGGCCTTGTGTTTAAATTTGTGACAGTTCAGTATTTCCTCCAGGCCTTGTGTTTAAATTTGTGACAGTTCAGTATTTCCTCCAGGCCTTGTGTTTAAATTTGTAACAGTTCAGTATTCCCTCCAGGCCTTGTGTTTAAATTTGTAACAGTTCAGTATTTCCTCCAGGCCTTGTGTTTAAATTTGTGACAGTTCAGTATTTACTACAGGCCCTGTGTTTAAATTTGTGACAGTTCAGTATTTCCTCCAGGCCTTGTGTTTAAATTTGTGACAGTTCAGTATTTCCTCCAGGCCTTGTGTTTAAATTTGTGACAGTTCAGTATTTCCTCCAGGCCCTGTGTTTAAATTTGTGACAGTTCAGTATTCCCTCCAGGCCCTGTGTTTAAATTTGTGACAGTTCAGTATTCCCTCCAGGCCCTGTGTTTAAATTTGTGACAGTTCAGTATTTCCTCCAGGCCTTGTGTTTAAATTTGTGACAGTTCAGTATTTCCTCCAGGCCCTGTGTTTAAATTTGTGACATTTCAGTATTTCCTCCAGGCCTTGTGTTTAAATTTGTGACAGTTCAGTATTTCCTCCAGGCCCTGTGTTTAAATTTGTGACAGTTCAGTATTTCCTCCAGGCCTTGTGTTTAAATTTGTGACAGTTCAGTATTTCCTCCAGGCCCTGTGTTTAAATTTGTGACAGTTCAGTATTTCCTCCAGGCCTTGTGTTTAAATTTGTGACAGTTCAGTATTTCCTCCAGGCCTTGTGTTTCAATTTGTGACAGTTCAGTATTTCCTCCAGGCCCTGTGTTTAAATTTGTGACAGTTCAGTATTTGCGCCCGGCCTTGTGTTTAAATTTGTGACAGTTCAGTATTTCCTCCAGGCCTTGTGTTTAAATTTGTGACAGTTCAGCATTTCCTCCCGGCCTTGTGTTTAAATTTGTGACAGTTCAGTATTTCCTCCAGGCCTTGTGTTTAAATTTGTGACAGTTCAGTATTTCCTCCAGGCCCTGTGTTTAAATTTGTGACAGTTCAGTATTTCCTCCAGGCCCTGTGTTTAAATTTGTGACAGTTCAGTATTCCCTCCAGGCCTTGTGTTTAAATTTGTGACAGTTCAGTATTTCCTCTAAACCCTGTGTTTAAATTTGTGACAGTTCAGTATTTCCTCCAGGCCCTGTGTTTAAATTTGTGACAGTTCAGTATTTCCTCCAGGCCTTGTGTTTAAATTTGTGACAGTTCAGTATTACCTCCAGGCCTTGTGTTTAAATTTGTGACAGACCAGTATTTCCTCCAGACCTTGTGTTTAAATTTGTGACAGTTCAGTATTTCCTCCAGGCCTTGTGTTTAAATTTGTGACAGTTCAGTATTTCCTCCAGGCCCTGTGTTTAAATTTGTGACAGTTCAGCATTTCCTCCCGGCCTTGTGTTTAAATTTGTGACAGTTCAGTATTTCCTCCAGGCCTTGTGTTTAAATTTGTGACAGTTCAGTATTTCCTCCAGGCCCTGTGTTTAAAGTTGTGACAGTTCAGTATTTCCTCCAGGCCTTGTGTTTAAATTTGTAACAGTTCAGTATTCCCTCCAGGCCTTGTGTTTAAATTTGTAACAGTTCAGTATTTCCTCCAGGCCTTGTGTTTAAATTTGTGACAGTTCAGTATTTACTACAGGCCCTGTGTTTAAATTTGTGACAGTTCAGTATTTCCTCCAGGCCTTGTGTTTAAATTTGTGACAGTTCAGTATTTCCTCCAGGCCTTGTGTTTAAATTTGTGACAGTTAAGTATTTCCTCCAGGCCTTGTGTTTAAATTTGTGACAGTTCAGTATTTCCTCCAGGCCTTGTGTTTAAATTTGTGACAGTTCAGTATTTCCTCCAGGCCCTGTGTTTAAATTTGTGACAGTTCAGTATTCCCTCCAGGCCCTGTGTTTAAATTTGTGACAGTTCAGTATTCCCTCCAGGCCCTGTGTTTAAATTTGCGACAGTTCAGTATTTCCTCCAGGCCTTGTGTTTAAATTTGTGACAGTTCAGTATTTCCTCCAGGCCCTGTGTTTAAATTTGTGACAGTTCAGTATTTCCCTCCAGGCCTTGTGTTTAAATTTGTGACAGTTCAGTATTTCCTCCAGGCCCTGTGTTTAAATTTGTGACATTTCAGTATTTCCTCCAGGCCTTGTGTTTAAATTTGTGACAGTTCAGTATTTCCTCCAGGCCCTGTGTTTAAATTTGTGACAGTTCAGTATTTCCTCCAGGCCTTGTGTTTAAATTTGTGACAGTTCAGTATTTCCTCCAGGCCCTGTGTTTAAATTTGTGACAGTTCAGTATTTCCTCCAGGCCTTGTGTTTAAATTTGTGACAGTTCAGTATTTCCTCCAGGCCTTGTGTTTCAATTTGTGACAGTTCAGTATTTCCTCCAGGCCCTGTGTTTAAATTTGTGACAGTTCAGTATTTGCGCCCGGCCTTGTGTTTAAATTTGTGACAGTTCAGTATTTCCTCCAGGCCTTGTGTTTAAATTTGTGACAGTTCAGCATTTCCTCCCGGCCTTGTGTTTAAATTTGTGACAGTTCAGTATTTCCTCCAGGCCTTGTGTTTAAATTTGTGACAGTTCAGTATTTCCTCCAGGCCTTGTGTTTAAATTTGTGACAGTTCAGTATTTCCTCCAGGCCCTGTGTTTAAATTTGTGACAGTTCAGTATTTCCTCCAGGCCCTGTGTTTAAATTTGTGACAGTTCAGTATTCCCTCCAGGCCTTGTGTTTAAATTTGTGACAGTTCAGTATTTCCTCTAAACCCTGTGTTTAAATTTGTGACAGTTCAGTATTTCCTCCAGGCCCTGTGTTTAAATTTGTGACAGTTCAGTATTTCCTCCAGGCCTTGTGTTTAAATTTGTGACAGTTCAGTATTACCTCCAGGCCTTGTGTTTAAATTTGTGACAGTTCAGTATTTCCTCCAGACCTTGTGTTTAAATTTGTGACAGTTCAGTAGTTCCTCCAGGCCCTGTGTTTAAATTTGTGACAGTTCAGTATTTCCTCCAGACCTTGTGTTTAAATTTGTGACAGTTCAGTAGTTCCTCCAGGCCCTGTGTTTAAATTTGTGACAGTTCAGTATTTCCTCCAGACCTTGTGTTTAAATTTGTGACAGTTCAGTATTACCTCCAGGCCTTGTGTTTAAATTTGTGACAGTTCAGTATTTCCTCCAGACCTTGTGTTTAAATTTGTGACAGTTCAGTATTTCCTCCAGGCCTTGTGTTTAAATTTGTGACAGTTCAGTATTTCCTCCAGGCCCTGTGTTTAAATTTGTGACAGTTCAGCATTTCCTCCCGGCCTTGTGTTTAAATTTGTGACAGTTCAGTATTTCCTCCAGGCCTTGTGTTTAAATTTGTGACAGTTCAGTATTTCCTCCAGGCCTTGTGTTTAAATTTGTGACAGTTCAGTATTTCCTCCAGGCCCTGTGTTTAAATTTGTGACAGTTCAGCATTTCCTCCAGGCCCTGTGTTTAAATTTGTGACAGTTCAGTATTCCCTCCAGGCCTTGTGTTTAAATTTGTGACAGTTCAGTATTTCCTCTAAACCCTGTGTTTAAATTTGTGACAGTTCAGTATTTCCTCCAGGCCCTGTGTTTAAATTTGTGACAGTTCAGTATTTCCTCCAGGCCTTGTGTTTAAATTTGTGACAGTTCAGTATTTCCTCCAGGCCTTGTGTTTAAATTTGTGACAGTTCAGTATTTCCTCTAAACCCTGTGTTTAAATTTGTGACAGTTCAGTATTTCCTCTAAACCCTGTGTTTAAATTTGTGACAGTTCAGTATTTCCTCCAGGCCTTGTGTTTAAATTTGTGACAGTTCAGTATTTCCTCCAGGCCTTGTGTTTAAATTTGTGACAGTTCAGTATTTCCTCCAGGCCTTGTGTTTAAATTTGTGACAGTTCAGCATTTCCTCCAGGCCCTGTGTTTAAATTTGTGACAGTTCAGTATTCCCTCCAGACCTTGTGTTTAAATTTGTGACAGTTCAGTATTTCCTCTAAACCCTGTGTTTAAATTTGTGACAGTTCAGTATTTCCTCCAGGCCCTGTGTTTAAATTTGTGACAGTTCAGTATTTCCTCCAGGCCTTGTGTTTAAATTTGTGACAGTTCAGTATTACCTCCAGGCCTTGTGTTTAAATTTGTGACAGTTCAGTATTTCCTCCAGGCCTTGTGTTTAAATTTGTGACAGTTCAGTATTTCCTCCAGGCCTTGTGTTTAAATTTGTGACAGTTCAGTATTTCCCTCCAGGCCTTGTGTTTAAATTTGTGACAGACCAGTATTTCCTCCAGACCTTGTGTTTAAATTTGTGACAGTTCAGTATTTCCTCCAGGCCTTGTGTTTAAATTTGTGACAGTTCAGTATTTCCTCCAGGCCCTGTGTTTAAATTTGTGACAGTTCAGTATTTCCTCCAGGCCCTGTGTTTAAATTTGTGACAGTTCAGTATTTCCTCCAGGCCTTGTGTTTAAATTTGTGACAGTTCAGTATTCCCTCCAGGCCTTGTGTTTAAATTTGTGACAGTTCAGTATTTCCTCCAGGCCTTGTGTTTAAATTTGTGACAGTTCAGTATTTCCTCCAGGCCCTGTGTTTAAATTTGTGACAGTTCAGTATTTCCTCCAGGCCTTGTGTTTAAATTTGTGACAGTTCAGTATTTCCTCCAGGCCTTGTGTTTAAATTTGTGACAGTTCAGTATTTCCTCCAGGCCTTGTGTTTAAATTTGTGACAGTTCAGTATTTCCTCCAGGCCTTGTGTTTAAATTTGTGACAGTTCAGTATTTCCTCCAGACCCTGTGTTTAAATTTGTGACTGTTCAGTATTTCCTCCAGGCCTTGTGTTTAAATTTGTGACAGTTCAGTATTTCCTCCAGGCCTTGTGTTTAAATATGTGACAGTTCAGTATTTCCTCCAGGCCATGTGTTTAAATTTGTGACAGTTCAGTATTCCCTCCAGCCCCTGTGTTTAAATTTGTGACAGTTCAGTATTTCCTCCAGGCCTTGTGTTTAAATTTGTGACAGTTCAGTATTTCCTCCAGGCCCTGTGTTTAAATTTGTGACAGTTCAGTATTTCTTCCAGGCCTTGTGTTTAAATTTGTGACAGTTCAGTATTTCCTCCAGGCCCTGTGTTTAAATTTGTGACAGTTCAGTATTTCCTCCAGGCCCTGTGTTTAAATTTGTGACAGTTCAGTATTTCCTCCAGGCCCTGTGTTTAAATTTGTTACAGTTCAGTATTTACTACAGGCCTTGTGTTTAAATTTGTGACAGTTCAGTATTTCCTCCAGGCCCTGTGTTTAAATTTGTGACAGTTCAGTATTTCCTCCAGGCCTTGTGTTTAAATTTGTGACAGTTCAGTATTTACTACAGGCCTTGTGTTTAAATTTGTGACAGTTCAGTATTTCCTCCAGGCCTTGTGTTTAAATTTGTGACAGTTCAGTATTTACTACAGGCCTTGTGTTTAAATTTGTGACAGTTCAGTATTTCCTCCAGGCCTTGTGTTTAAATTTGTGACAGTTCAGTATTTCCTCCAGGCCTTGTGTTTAAATTTGTGACAGTTCAGTATTTCCTCCAGGCCCTGTGTTTAAATTTGTGACAGTTCAGTATTTCCTCCAGGCCTTGTGTTTAAATTTGTGACAGTTCAGTATTTCCTCCAGGCCCTGTGTTTAAATTTGTGACAGTTCAGTATTCCCTCCAGGCCTTGTGTTTAAATTTGTGACATTTCAGTATTTCCTCCAGGCCCTGTGTTTAAATTTGTGACAGTTCAGTATTTCCTCCAGGCCCTGTGTTTAAATTTGTGACAGTTCAGTATTTCCTCCAGGCCCTGTGTTTAAATTTGTGACAGTTCAGTATTTCCTCCAGGCCCTGTGTTTAAATTTGTGACAGTTCAGTATTTCCTCCAGGCCCTGTGTTTAAATTTGTGACAGTTCAGTATTTCCTCCAGGCCCTGTGTTTAAATTTGTGACAGTTCAGTATTTCCTCCAGGCCCTATGTTTAAATTTGTGACAGTTCAGTATTTCCTCCAGGCCTTGTGCTTAAATTTGTGACAGTTCAGTATTTCCTCCAGGCCCTGTGTTTAAATTAGTGACAGTTCAGTATTTCCTCCAGGCCTTGTGTTTAAATTTGTGACAGTTCAGTATTTCCTCCAGGCCTTGTGTTTAAATTTGTGACAGTTCAGTATTTCCTCCAGGCCTTGTGTTTAAATTTGTGACAGTTCAGTATTTCCTCCAGGCCTTGTGTTTAAATTTGTAACAGTTCAGTATTTCCTCCAGACCTTGTGTTTAAATTTGTGACAGTTCAGTATTACCTCCAGGCCTTGTGTTTAAATTTGTGACAGTTCAGTATTTCCTCCAGGCCTTGTGTTTAAATTTGTGACAGTTCAGTATTTCCTCCAGACCTTGTGTTTAAATTTGTGACAGTTCAGTATTTCCTCCAGGCCCTGTGTTTAAATTTGTGACAGTTCAGTATTTCCTCCAGGCCTTGTGTTTAAATTTGTCACAGTTCAGTATTTCCTCCAGGCCTTGTGTTTAAATTTGTGACAGTTCAGTATTTCCTCCAGACCTTGTGTTTAAATTTGTGACAGTTCAGTATTTCCTCCAGACCTTGTGTTTAAATTTGTGACAGTTCAGTATTTCCTCCAGGCCCTGTGTTTAAATTTGTGACAGTTCAGTATTTCCCTCCAGGCCCTGTGTTTAAATTTGTAACAGTTCAGTATTTCCTCCAGGCCCTGTGTTTAAATTTGTAACAGTTCAGTATTTCCTCCAGGCCCTGTGTTTAAATTTGTGACAGTTCAGTATTTCCTCCAGGCCCTGTGTTTAAATTTGTGACAGTTCAGTATTTCCTCCAGGCCCTGTGTTTAAATTTGTGACAGTTCAGTATTTCCTCCAGGCCTTGTGTTTAAATTTGTGACAGTTCAGTATTTCCTCCAGGCCTTGTGTTTACATTTGTGACAGTTCAGTATTTCCTCCAGGCCTTGTGTTTAAATTTGTGACAGTTCAGTATTTCCTCCAGGCCTTGTGTTTACATTTGTGACAGTTCAGTATTTCCTCCAGGCCTTGTGTTTAAATTTGTGACAGTTCAGTATTCCCTCCAGGCCTTGTGTTTAAATTTGTGACAGTTCAGTATTTCCTCCAGACCTTGTGTTTAAATTTGTGACAGTTCAGTATTCCCTCCAGCCCCTGTGTTTAAATTTGTGACAGTTCAGTATTTCCTCCAGGCCTTGTGTTTAAATTTGTGACAGTTCAGTATTTCCTCCAGGCCCTGTGTTTAAATTTGTGACAGTTCAGTATTTCTTCCAGGCCTTGTGTTTAAATTTGTGACAGTTCAGTATTTCCTCCAGGCCCTGTGTTTAAATTTGTGAAAGTTCAGTATTTCCTCCAGGCCCTGTGTTTAAATTTGTGACAGTTCAGTATTTCCTCCAGGCCCTGTGTTTAAATTTGTTACAGTTCAGTATTTACTACAGGCCTTGTGTTTAAATTTGTGACAGTTCAGTATTTCCTCCAGGCCCTGTGTTTAAATTTGTGACAGTTCAGTATTTCCTCCAGGCCCTGTGTTTAAATTTGTGACAGTTCAGTATTTCCTCCAGGCCTTGTGTTTAAATTTGTGACAGTTCAGTATTTCCTCCAGGCCCTGTGTTTAAATTTGTGACAGTTCAGTATTTCCTCCAGGCCTTGTGTTTAAATTTGTGACAGTTCAGTATTTCCTCCAGGCCCTGTGTTTAAATTTGTGACAGTTCAGTATTTCCTGCAGGCCCTGTGTTTAAATTTGTGACAGTTCAGTATTTCCTCCAGGCCCTGTGTTTAAATTTGTGACAGTTCAGTATTTCCTCCAGGCCCTGTGTTTAAATTTGTGACAGTTCAGTATTTCCTCCAGGCCCTATGTTTAAATTTGTGACAGTTCAGTATTTCCTCCAGGCCTTGTGTTTAAATTTGTGACAGTTCAGTATTTCCTCCAGGCCCTGTGTTTAAATTAGTGACAGTTCAGTATTTCCTCCAGGCCTTGTGTTTAAATTTGTGACAGTTCAGTATTTCCTCCAGGCCTTGTGTTTAAATTTGTGACAGTTCAGTATTTCCTCCAGGCCTTGTGTTTAAATTTGTGACAGTTCAGTACTTCCTCCAGGCCTTGTGTTTAAATTTGTAACAGTTCAGTATTTCCTCCAGACCTTGTGTTTAAATTTGTGACAGTTCAGTATTTCCTCCAGGCCTTGTGTTTAAATTTGTGACAGTTCAGTATTTCCTCCAGGCCTTGTGTTTAAATTTGTGACAGTTCAGTATTTCCTCCAGACCTTGTGTTTAAATTTGTGACAGTTCAGTATTTCCTCCAGGCCCTGTGTTTAAATTTGTGACAGTTCAGTATTTCCTCCAGGCCTTGTGTTTAAATTTGTCACAGTTCAGTATTTCCTCCAGGCCTTGTGTTTAAATTTGTGACAGTTCAGTATTTCCTCCAGACCTTGTGTTTAAATTTGTGACAGTTCAGTATTTCCTCCAGAACTTGTGTTTAAATTTGTGACAGTTCAGTATTTCCTCCAGGCCCTGTGTTTAAATTTGTGACAGTTCAGTATTTCCCTCCAGGCCCTGTGTTTAAATTTGTAACAGTTCAGTATTTCCTCCAGGCCCTGTGTTTAAATTTGTAACAGTTCAGTATTTCCTCCAGGCCCTGTGTTTAAATTTGTGACAGTTCAGTATTTCCTCCAGGCCCTGTGTTTAAATTTGTGACAGTTCAGTATTTCCTCCAGGCCCTGTGTTTAAATTTGTGACAGTTCAGTATTTCCTCCAGGCCTTGTGTTTAAATTTGTGACAGTTCTGAATTTCCTCCAGGCCTTGTGTTTAAATTTGTGACAGTTCAGTATTTCCTCCAGACCCTGTGTTTAAATTTGTGACAGTTCAGTATTTCCTCCAGACCCTGTGTTTAAATTTGTGACAGTTCAGTATTTCCTCCAGGCCTTGTGTTTAAATTTGTGACAGTTCAGTATTTCCTCCAGGCCTTGTGTTTAAATTTGTGACAGTTCAGAATTTCCTCCAGGCCTTGTGTTTAAATTTGTGACAGTTCAGTATTTCCTCCAGACCCTGTGTTTAAATTTGTGACAGTTCAGTATTTCCTCCAGACCCTGTGTTTAAATTTGTGACAGTTCAGTATTTCCTCCAGGCCTTGTGTTTAAATTTGTGACAGTTCAGTATTTCCTCCAGGCCTTGTGTTTAAATTTGTGACAGTTCAGTATTTCCTCCAGACCCTGTGTTTAAATTTGTGACAGTTCAGTATTTCCTCCGGGCCCTGTGTTTAAATTTGTGACAGTTCAGTATTTCCTCCAGGCCCTGTGTTTAAATTTGTGACAGTTCAGTATTTCCTCCAGGCCTTGTGTTTAAATTTGTGACAGTTCAGTATTTCCCTCCAGACCCTGTGTTTAAATTTGTGACAGTTCAGTATTTCCTCCAGACCCTGTGTTTAAATTTGTGACAGTTCAGTATTTCCCTCCAGACCCTGTGTTTAAATTTGTGACAGTTCAGTATTTCCTCCAGGCCTTGTGTTTAAATTTGTGACAGTTCTGTATTTCCCTCCAGGCCCTGTGTTTAAATTTGTAACAGTTCAGTATTTCCTCCAGGCCCTGTGTTTAAATTTGTGACAGTTCAGTATTTCCTCCAGGCCTTGTGTTTAAATTTGTGACAGTTCAGTATTTCCTCCAGGCCTTGTGTTTAAATTTGTGACAGTTCAGTATTTCCTCCAGGCCCTGTGTTTAAATTTGTGACAGTTCAGTCTTTCCTCCAGGCCCTGTGTTTAAATTTGTGACAGTTCAGTATTTCCTCCAGGCCTTGTGTTTAAATTTGTGACAGTTCAGTATTTCCTCCAGGCCTTGTGTTTAAATTTGTGACAGTTCAGTATTTCCTCCAGGCCTTGTGTTTAAATTTGTGACAGTTCAGTATTTCCTCCAGGCCTTGTGTTTAAATTTGTGACAGTTCAGTATTTCCTCCAGGCCTTGTGTTTAAATTTGTGACAGTTCAGTATTTCCTCCAGGCCTTGTGTTTAAATTTGTGACAGTTCAGTATTTCCTCCAGGCCTTGTGTTTAAATTTGTGACAGTTCAGTATTTCCTCCAGGCCTTGTGTTTAAATTTGTGACAGTTCAGTATTTCCTCCAGGCCTTGTGTTTAAATTTGTGACAGTTCAGTATTTCCACCAGGCCTTGTGTTTAAATTTGTAACAGTTCAGTATTTCCTTCGGGCCCTGTGTTTACATTTGTGACAGTTCAGTATTTCCTCCAGGCCTTGTGTTTAAATTTGTGACAGTTCAGTATTTCCTCCAGGCCTTGTGTTTAAATTTGTGACAGTTCAGTATTTCCTCCAGGCCTTGTGTTTAAATTTGTGACAGTTCAGTATTTCCTCCAGGCCTTGTGTTTAAATTTGTGACAGTTCAGTATTTCCTCCAGGCCTTGTGTTTAAATTTGTGACAGTTCAGTATTTCCTCCAGGCCTTGTGTTTAAATTTGTGACAGTTCAGTATTTCCTCCAGGCCTTGTGTTTAAATTTGTGACAGTTCAGTATTTCCTCCAGGCCCTGTGTTTAAATTTGTGACAGTTCAGTATTTCCTCCAGGCCTTGTGTTTAAATTTTTGACAGTTCAGTATTTCCTCCAGGCCTTGTGTTTAAATTTGTGACAGTTCAGTATTTCCTCCAGGCCTTGTGTTTAAATTTGTGACAGTTCAGTATTTCCTCCAGGCCTTGTGTTTAAATTTGTGACAGTTCAGTATTTCCTCCAGGCCTTGTGTTTAAATTTGTGACAGTTCAGTATTTCCTCCAGGCCCTGTGTTTAAATTTGTGACAGTTCAGTATTTCCTCCAGGCCTTGTGTTTAAATTTGTGACAGTTCAGTATTTACTCCAGACCCTGTGTTTAAATTTGTGACAGTTCAGTATTCCCTCCAGGCCTTGTGTTTAAATTTGTGAGAGTTCAGTATTTACTCCAGGCCTTGTGTTTAAATTTGTGACAGTTCAGTATTTCCTCCAGGCCTTGTGTTTAAATTTGTGACAGTTCAGTATTTCCTCCCGGCCCTGTGTTTAAATTTGTGACAGTTCAGTATTTCCTCCAGCCCCAGTGTTTACATTTGTGACAGTTCAGTATTTCCTCCAGGCCTTGTGTTTAAATTTGTGACAGTTCAGTATTTCCTCCAGGCCTTGTGTTTAAATTTGTGACAGTTCAGTATTTCCTCCAGGCCTTGTGTTTAAATTTGTGACAGTTCAGTATTTCCTCCAGGCCTCGTGTTTAAATTTGTGACAGTTCAGTATTCCCTCCAGGCCCTGTGTTTAAATTTGTGACAGTTCAGTATTTCCTCCAGGCCTTGTGTTTAAATTTGTGACAGTTCAGTATTTCCTCCAGGCCTTGTGTTTAAATTTGTGACAGTTCAGTATTTCCTCCAGGCCCTGTGTTTAAATTTGTGACAGTTCAGTATTTCCTCCAGGCCCTGTGTTTAAATTTGTGACAGTTCAGTATTTCCTCCAGGCCTTGTGTTTAAATTTGTGACAGTTCAGTATTTCCTCCAGGCCTTGTGTTTAAATTTGTGACAGTTCAGTATTTCCTCCAGGCCTTGTGTTTAAATTTGTGACAGTTCAGTATTTCCTCCAGGCCTTGTGTTTAAATTTGTGACAGTTCAGTATTTCCTCCAGGCCCTGTGTTTAAATTTGTGACAGTTCAGTATTTCCTCCAGGCCCTGTGTTTAAATTTGTGACAGTTCAGTATTTCCTCCAGGCCTTGTGTTTAAATTTGTGACAGTTCAGTATTTCCCTCCAGGCCTTGTGTTTAAATTTGTGACAGTTCAGTATTCCCTCCAGGCCCTGTGTTTAAATTTGTGACAGTTCAGTATTTCCTCCAGGCCTTGTGTTTAAATTTGTGACAGTTCAGTATTTCCTCCAGGCCTTGTGTTTAAATTTGTGACAGTTCAGTATTTCCTCCAGGCCTTGTGTTTAAATTTGTGACAGTTCAGTATTCCCTCCAGGCCCTGTGTTTAAATTTGTGACAGTTCAGTATTTCCTCCAGGCCTTGTGTTTAAATTTGTGACAGTTCAGTATTTCCTCCAGGCCTTGTGTTTAAATTTGTGACAGTTCAGTATTTCCTCCAGGCCTTGTGTTTAAATTTGTGACAGTTCAGTATTTCCTCCAGGCCTTGTGTTTAAATTTGTGACAGTTCAGTATTTCCTCCAGGCCTTGTGTTTAAATTTGTGACAGCTCAGTATTTCCTCCAGGCCTTGTGTTTAAATTTGTGACCGTTCAGTAGTTCCTCCAGGCCCTGTGTTTAAATTTGTGACATTTCAGTATTCCCTCCAGGCCTTGTGTTTAAATTTGTGACAGTTCAGTATTTCCTCCAGGCCTTGTGTTTAAATTTGTGACAGTTCAGTATTTCCTCCAGGCCCTGTGTTTAAATTTGTGACAGTTCAGTATTTCCTCCAGGCCCTGTGTTTAAATTTGTGACAGTTCAGTATTTCCTCCAGGCCCTGTGTTTAAATTTGTGACAGTTCAGTATTTCCTCCAGGCCCTGTGTTTAAATTTGTGACATTTCAGTATTCCCTCCAGGCCTTGTGTTTAAATTTGTGACAGTTCAGTATTTCCTCCAGGCCTTGTGTTTAAATTTGTGACAGTTCAGTATTTCCTCCAGGCCCTGTGTTTAAATTTGTGACAGTTCAGTATTTCCTCCAGGCCTTGTGTTTAAATTTGTGACAGTTCAGTATTTACTCCAGGCCTTGTGTTTAAATTTGTGACAGTTCAGTATTTCCCTCCAGGCCTTGTGTTTAAATTTGTGACAGTTCAGTATTCCCTCCAGGCCTTGTGTTTATATTTGTGACAGTTCAGTAGTTCCTCCAGGCCCTGTGTTTAAATTTGTGACAGTTCAGTATTCCCTCCAGGCCTTGTGTTTAAATTTGTGAGAGTTCAGTATTTCCTCCAGGCCCTGTGTTTAAATTTGTGACAGTTTAGTATTCCCTCCAGGCCCTGTGTTTAAATTTGTGACAGTTCAGTATTTCCTCCAGGCCCTGTGTTTAAATTTGTGACAGTTCAGTATTTCCTCCAGGCCTTGTGTTTAAATTTGTGACAGTTCAGTATTTCCTCCAGGCCTTGTGTTTAAATTTGTGAGAGTTCAGTATTTCCTCCAGGCCCTGTGTTTAAATTTGTGACAGTTCAGTATTTCCTCCAGGCCTTGTGTTTAAATTTGTGACAGTTCAGTATTTCCTCCAGGCCTTGTGTTTAAATTTGTGAGAGTTCAGTATTTCCTCCAGGCCCTGTGTTTAAATTTGTGACAGTTCAGTATTTCCTCCAGGCCTTGTGTTTAAATTTGTGAGAGTTCAGTATTTCCTCCAGGCCCTGTGTTTAAATTTGTGACAGTTTAGTATTCCCTCCAGGCCCTGTGTTTAAATTTGTGACAGTTCAGTATTTCCTCCAGGCCCTGTGTTTAAATTTGTGACAGTTCAGTATTTCCTCCAGGCCTTGTGTTTAAATTTGTGACAGTTCAGTATTTCCTCCAGGCCTTGTGTTTAAATTTGTGACAGTTCAGTATTTCCTCCAGGCCTTGTGTTTAAATTTGTGACAGTTCAGTATTTCCTCCAGGCCTGTGTTTAAATTTGTGACAGTTCAGTATTTCCTCCAGGCCTTGTGTTTAAATTTGTGACAGTTCAGTATTTCCTCCAGGCCTTGTGTTTAAATTTGTGACAGTTCAGTATTTCCTCCAGGCCTTGTGTTTAAATTTGTGACAGTTCAGTATTCCCTCCAGGCCTTGTGTTGAAATTTGTGACAGTTCAGTATTTCCTCCAGGCCCTGTGTTTAAATTTGTGACAGTTCAGTATTTCCTCCAGGCCTTGTGTTTAAATTTGTGACAGTTCAGTATTTCCTCCAGGCCCTGTGTTTAAATTTGTGACAGTTCAGTATTTCCTCCAGGCCCTGTGTTTAAATTTGTAACAGTTCAGTATTTACTCCAGGCCCTGTGTTTAAATTTGTGACAGTTCAGTATTTCCTCCAGGCCTTGTGTTTAAATTTGTGACAGTTCAGTATTTCCTCCAGGCCTTGTGTTTAAATTTGTGACAGTTCAGTATTCCCTCCAGGCCTTGTGTTGAAATTTGTGACAGTTCAGTATTTCCTCCAGGCCCTGTGTTTAAATTTGTGACAGTTCAGTATTCCCTCCAGGCCTTGTGTTGAAATTTGTGACAGTTCAGTATTTCCTCCAGCCCCTGTGTTTAAATTTGTGACAGTTCAGTATTTACTCCAGGCCCTGTGTTTAAATTTGTGACAGTTCAGTATTTCCTCCAGGCCTTGTGTTTAAATTTGTGACAGTTCAGTATTTCATCCAGGCCATGTGTTTAAATTTGTGACAGTTCAGAATTTCCCTCCAGGCCTTGTGTTTAAATTTGTGACAGTTCAGTATTTCCTCCAGGCCCTGTGTTTAAATTTGTGACAGTTCAGTATTTCCTCCAGGCCTTGTGTTTGAATTTGTGACAGTTCAGTATTTCCTCCAGGCCCTGTGTTTAAATTTGTGACAGTTCAGTATTTCCTCCAGGCCTTGTGTTTAAATTTGTGACAGTTCAGAATTTCCCTCCAGGCCTTGTGTTTAAATTTGTGACAGTTCAGTATTTCCTCCCGGCCCTGTGTTTAAATTTGTGACAGTTCAGTATTTCCTCCAGGCCTTGTGTTTAAATTTGTGACAGTTCAGGATTTCCTCCAGGCCTTGTGTTTAATTTGTGACAGTTCAGTATTCCCTCCAGGCCTTGTGTTTAAATTTGTGACAGTTCAGTATTTCCTCCAGGCCTTGTGTTTAAATTTGTGACAGTTCAGTATTACCTCCAGGCCCTGTGTTTAAATTTGTGACAGTTCAGTATTTCCTCCAGGCCCTGTGTTTAAATTTGTGACAGTTCAGTATTCCCTCCAGGCCTTGTGTTTAAATTTGTGACAGCTCAGTATTTCCTCCAGGCCTTGTGTTTAAATTTGTGACAGCTCAGTATTTCCTCCAGGCCCTGTGTTTAAATTTGTGACAGTTCAGTATTCCCTCCAGGCCTTGTGTTTAAATTTGTGACAGCTCAGTATTTCCTCCAGGCCCTGTGTTTAAATTTGTGACAGTTCAGTATTACCTCCAGGCCCTGTGTTTAAATTTGTGACAGTTCAGTATTTCCTCCAGGCCCTGTGTTTAAATTTGTGACAGTTCAGTATTCCCTCCAGGCCTTGTGTTTAAATTTGTGACAGCTCAGTATTTCCTCCAGGCCCTGTGTTTAAATTTGTGACAGTTCAGTATTACCTCCAGGCCCTGTGTTTAAATTTGTGACAGTTCAGTATTTCCTCCAGGCCCTGTGTTTAAATTTGTGACAGTTCAGTATTCCCTCCAGGCCTTGTGTTTAAATTTGTGACAGTTCAGTATTCCCTCCAGGCCTTGTGTTTAAATTTGTGACAGTTCAGTATTCCCTCCAGGCCCTGTGTTTACATTTGTGACAGTTCAGTATTTCCTCCAGGACTTGTGTTTAAATTTGTGACAGTTCAGTATTTCCTCCAGGCCTTGTGTTTAAATTTGTGACAGTTCAGTATTCCCTCCAGGCCTTGTGTTTAAATTTGTGACAGTTCAGTATTCCCTCCAGGCCTTGTGTTTAAATTTGTGACAGCTCAGTATTTCCTCCAGGCCCTGTGTTTAAATTTGTGACAGTTCAGTATTACCTCCAGGCCCTGTGTTTAAATTTGTGACAGTTCAGTATTTCCTCCAGGCCCTGTGTTTAAATTTGTGACAGTTCAGTATTCCCTCCAGGCCTTGTGTTTAAATTTGTGACAGTTCAGTATTCCCTCCAGGCCTTGTGTTTAAATTTGTGACAGTTCAGTATTCCCTCCAGGCCCTGTGTTTACATTTGTGACAGTTCAGTATTTCCTCCAGGACTTGTGTTTAAATTTGTGACAGTTCAGTATTTCCTCCAGGCCTTGTGTTTAAATTTGTGACAGTTCAGTATTTCCTCCAGGCCTTGTGTTTAATTTGTGACAGTTCAGTATTTCCTCCAGGCCCTGTGTTTAAATTTGTGAGAGTTCAGTATTTCCCTCCAGGCCCTGTGTTTAAATTTGTGACAGTTCAGTATTTCCTCCAGGCCTTGTGTTTAAATTTGTGACAGTTCAGTATTTCCTCCAGGCCCTGTGTTTAAATTTGTGACAGTTCAGTATTTCCCTCCAGGCCCTGTGTTTAAATTTGTAACAGTTCAGTATTTACTCCAGGCCCTGTGTTTAAATTTGTGACAGTTCAGTATTTCCTCCAGGCCTTGTGTTTAAATTTGTGACAGTTCAGTATTTCCTCCAGGCCTTGTGTTTAAATTTGTGACAGTTCAGTATTCCCTCCAGGCCTTGTGTTGAAATTTGTGACAGTTCAGTATTTCCTCCAGGCCCTTTGTTTAAATTTGTGACAGTTCAGTATTCCCTCCAGGCCTTGTGTTGAAATTTGTGACAGTTCAGTATTTCCTCCAGCCCCTGTGTTTAAATTTGTGACAGTTCAGTATTTACTCCAGGCCCTGTGTTTAAATTTGTGACAGTTCAGTATTTCCTCCAGGCCTTGTGTTTAAATTTGTGACAGTTCAGTATTTCATCCAGGCCATGTGTTTAAATTTGTGACAGTTGAGAATTTCCCTCCAGGCCTTGTGTTTAAATTTGTGACAGTTCAGTATTTCCTCCAGGCCCTGTGTTTAAATTTGTGACAGTTCAGTATTTCCTCCAGGCCTTGTGTTTAAATTTGTGACAGTTCAGTATTTCCTCCAGGCCCTGTGTTTAAATTTGTGACAGTTCAGTATTTCCTCCAGGCCTTGTGTTTAAATTTGTGACAGTTCAGAATTTCCCTCCAGGCCTTGTGTTTAAATTTGTGACAGTTCAGTATTTCCTCCAGGCCCTGTGTTTAAATTTGTGACAGTTCAGTATTTCCTCCAGGCCTTGTGTTTAAATTTGTGACAGTTCAGGATTTCCTCCAGGCCTTGTGTTTAATTTGTGACAGTTCAGTATTCCCTCCAGGCCTTGTGTTTAAATTTGTGACAGTTCAGTATTTCCTCCAGGCCTTGTGTTTAAATTTGTGACAGTTCAGTATTTCCTCCAGGCCTTGTGTTTAAATTTGTGACAGCTCAGTATTTCCTCCAGGCCCTGTGTTTAAATTTGTGACAGTTCAGTATTACCTCCAGGCCCTGTGTTTTAATTTGTGACAGTTCAGTATTTCCTCCAGGCCCTGTGTTTAAATTTGTGACAGTTCAGTATTCCCTCCAGGCCTTGTGTTTAAATTTGTGACAGCTCAGTATTTCCTCCAGGCCCTGTGTTTAAATTTGTGACAGTTCAGTATTACCTCCAGGCCCTGTGTTTAAATTTGTGACAGTTCAGTATTTCCTCCAGGCCCTGTGTTTAAATTTGTGACAGTTCAGTATTCCCTCCAGGCCTTGTGTTTAAATTTGTGACAGTTCAGTATTCCCTCCAGGCCTTGTGTTTAAATTTGTGACAGTTCAGTATTCCCTCCAGGCCCTGTGTTTACATTTGTGACAGTTCAGTATTTCCTCCAGGACTTGTGTTTAAATTTGTGACAGTTCAGTATTTCCTCCAGGCCTTGTGTTTAAATTTGTGACAGTTCAGTATTTCCTCCAGGCCTTGTGTTTAAATTTGTGACAGTTCAGTATTCCCTCCAGGCCTTGTGTTTAAATTTGTGACAGTTCAGTATTCCCTCCAGGCCTTGTGTTTAAATTTGTGACAGTTCAGTATTCCCTCCAGGCCTTGTGTTTAAATTTGTGACAGTTCAGTATTCCCTCCAGGCCTTGTGTTTAAATTTGTGACAGTTCAGTATTTCCTCCAGGCCTTGTGTTTAAATTTGTGACAGTTCAGTATTTCCTCCAGGCCCTGTGTTTAAATTTGTGACAGTTCAGTATTACCTCCAGGCCCTGTGTTTAAATTTGTGACAGTTCAGTATTTCCTCCAGGCCCTGTGTTTAAATTTGTGACAGTTCAGTATTCCCTCCAGGCCTTGTGTTTAAATTTGTGACAGTTCAGTATTCCCTCCAGGCCTTGTGTTTAAATTTGTGACAGTTCAGTATTCCCTCAAGGCCCTGTGTTTACATTTGTGACAGTTCAGTATTTCCTCCAGGACTTGTGTTTAAATTTGTGACAGTTCAGTATTTCCTCCAGGCCTTGTGTTTAAATTTGTGACAGTTCAGTATTTCCTCCAGGCCTTGTGTTTAATTTGTGACAGTTCAGTATTTCCTCCAGGCCCTGTGTTTAAATTTGTGAGAGTTCAGTATTTCCCTCCAGGCCTTGTGTTTAAATTTGTGACAGTTCAGTATTTCCTCCAGGCCCTGTGTTTAAATTTGTGACAGTTCAGTATTTCCTCCAGGCCTTGTGTTTAAATTTGTGACAGTTCAGTATTTCCTCCAGGCCTTGTGTTTAAAGCTGTGACAGTTCAGTATTTCCTCCAGGCCTTGTGTTTAAATTTGTGACAGTTCAGTATTTCCTCCAGGCCTTGTGTTTAAATGTGTAACAGTTCAGTCTTTCCTCCAGTCCCTGTGTTTAAATTTGTGACAGTTCAGTATTCCCTCTAGGCCTTGTGATTAAATTTGTGACAGTTCAGTATTCCCTCCAGGCCTTGTGTTTAAATTTGTGACAGTTCAGTAGTTCCTCCAGGCCCTGTGTTTAAATTTGTGACAGTTTAGTATTCCCTCTAGGCCTTGTGTTTAAATTTGTGACAGTTCAGTATTCCCTCCAGGCCTTGTGTTTAAATTTGTGACAGTTCAGTATTTCCTCCAGGCCCTGTGTTTAAATTTGTGACAGTTCAGTATTTAATCCAGGCCTTGTGTTTAAATTTGTGACCGTTCAGTATTTCCTCCAGGCCTTGTGTTTAAATTTGTGACAGTTCAGTATTTCCTCCAGGCCCTGTGTTTAAATTTGTGACAGTTCAGTATTTCCTCCAGGCCCTGTGTTTAAATTTGTGACAGTTCGGTATTTCCTCCAGGCCCTGTGTTTAAATTTGTGACAGTTCAGTATTTCCTCCAGGCCCTGTGTTTAAATTTGTGACAGTTCAGTATTTCCTCCAGGCCTTGTGTTTAAATTTGTGACAGTTCAGTATTTCCTCCAGGCCTTGTGTTTAAAGCTGTGACAGACCAGTATTTCCTCCAGGTCTTGTGTTTAAATTTGTGACAGTTCAGTATTTCCTCCAGGCCCTGTGTTTAAATTTGTGACAGTTCAGGATTTCCTCCAGGCCTTGTGTTTAAATTTGTGACAGTTCAGGATTTCCTCCAGGCCTTGTGTTTAATTTGTGACTGTTCAGTATTTCCTCCAGGCCTTGTGTTTAAATTTGTGACAGTTCAGTGTTTCCTCCAGGCCTTGTGTTTAAATTTGTGACAGTTCAGGATTTCCTCCAGGCCTTGTGTTTAATTTGTGACTGTTCAGTATTTCCTCCAGGCCTTGTGTTTAAATTTGTGACAGTTCAGTATTTCCTCCAGGCCCTGTGTTTAAATTTGTAACAGTTCAGTATTTCCTCCAGGCCTTGTATTTAAATTTGTGACAGTTCAGTATTTCCTCCAGGCCTTGTGTTTAAATTTGTGACAGTTCAGTATTCCCTCCAGGCCTTGTGTTTAAATTTGTGACAGTTCAGTATTTCCTCCAGGCCCTGTGTTTAAATTTGTGACAGTTCAGTATTTAATCCAGGCCTTGTGTTTAAATTTGTGACCGTTCAGTATTTCCTCCAGGCCTTGTGTTTAAATTTGTGACAGTTCAGTATTTCCTCCAGGCCCTGTGTTTAAATTTGTGACAGTTCAGTATTTCCTCCAGGCCCTGTGTTTAAATTTGTGACAGTTCGGTATTTCCTCCAGGCCCTGTGTTTAAATTTGTGACAGTTCAGTATTTCCTCCAGGCCCTGTGTTTAAATTTGTGACAGTTCAGTATTTCCTCCAGGCCTTGTGTTTAAATTTGTGACAGTTCAGTATTTCCTCCAGGCCTTGTGTTTAAAGCTGTGACAGACCAGTATTTCCTCCAGGTCTTGTGTTTAAATTTGTGACAGTTCAGTATTTCCTCCAGGCCCTGTGTTTAAATTTGTGACAGTTCAGGATTTCCTCCAGGCCTTGTGTTTAAATTTGTGACAGTTCAGGATTTCCTCCAGGCCTTGTGTTTAATTTGTGACTGTTCAGTATTTCCTCCAGGCCTTGTGTTTAAATTTGTGACAGTTCAGTGTTTCCTCCAGGCCTTGTGTTTAAATTTGTGACAGTTCAGGATTTCCTCCAGGCCTTGTGTTTAATTTGTGACTGTTCAGTATTTCCTCCAGGCCTTGTGTTTAAATTTGTGACAGTTCAGTATTTCCTCCAGGCCCTGTGTTTAAATTTGTAACAGTTCAGTATTTCCTCCAGGCCTTGTATTTAAATTTGTGACAGTTCAGTATTTCCTCCAGGCCTTGTGTTTAAATTTGTGACCGTTCAGTATTTCCTCCAGGCCCTGTGTTTAAATTTGTAACAGTTCAGTATTTCCTCCAGGCCTTGTATTTAAATTTGTGACAGTTCAGTATTTCCTCCAGGCCTTGTGTTTAAATTTGTGACAGTTCAGTATTCCCTCCAGGCCTTGTGTTTAAATTTGTGACAGTTCAGTATTTCCTCCAGGCCCTGTGTTTAAATTTGTGACAGTTCAGTATTTAATCCAGGCCTTGTGTTTAAATTTGTGACCGTTCAGTATTTCCTCCAGGCCTTGTGTTTAAATTTGTGACAGTTCAGTATTTCCTCCAGGCCCTGTGTTTAAATTTGTGACAGTTCAGTATTTCCTCCAGGCCCTGTGTTTAAATTTGTGACAGTTCGGTATTTCCTCCAGGCCCTGTGTTTAAATTTGTGACAGTTCAGTATTTCCTCCAGGCCCTGTGTTTAAATTTGTGACAGTTCAGTATTTCCTCCAGGCCTTGTGTTTAAATTTGTGACAGTTCAGTATTTCCTCCAGGCCTTGTGTTTAAAGCTGTGACAGACCAGTATTTCCTCCAGGTCTTGTGTTTAAATTTGTGACAGTTCAGTATTTCCTCCAGGCCCTGTGTTTAAATTTGTGACAGTTCAGGATTTCCTCCAGGCCTTGTGTTTAAATTTGTGACAGTTCAGGATTTCCTCCAGGCCTTGTGTTTAATTTGTGACTGTTCAGTATTTCCTCCAGGCCTTGTGTTTAAATTTGTGACAGTTCAGTGTTTCCTCCAGGCCTTGTGTTTAAATTTGTGACAGTTCAGGATTTCCTCCAGGCCTTGTGTTTAATTTGTGACTGTTCAGTATTTCCTCCAGGCCTTGTGTTTAAATTTGTGACAGTTCAGTATTTCCTCCAGGCCCTGTGTTTAAATTTGTAACAGTTCAGTATTTCCTCCAGGCCTTGTATTTAAATTTGTGACAGTTCAGTATTTCCTCCAGGCCTTGTGTTTAAATTTGTGACCGTTCAGTATTTCCTCCAGGCCTTGTGTTTAAATTTGTGACAGTTCAGTATTTCCTCCAGGCCTTGTGTTTAAATGTGTAACAGTTCAGTCTTTCCTCCAGTCCCTGTGTTTAAATTTGTGACAGTTCAGTATTCCCTCTAGGCCTTGTGTTTAAATTTGTGACAGTTCAGTATTCCCTCCAGGCCTTGTGTTTAAATTTGTGACAGTTCAGTAGTTCCTCCAGGCCCTGTGTTTAAATTTGTGACAGTTCAGTATTCCCTCTAGGCCTTGTGTTTAAATTTGTGACAGTTCAGTATTCCCTCCAGGCCTTGTGTTTAAATTTGTGACAGTTCAGTATTTCCTCCAGGCCCTGTGTTTAAATTTGTGACAGTTCAGTATTTACTCCAGGCCTTGTGTTTAAATTTGTGACCGTTCAGTATTTCCTCCAGGCCTTGTGTTTAAATTTGTGACAGTTCAGTATTTCCTCCAGGCCCTGTGTTTAAATTTGTGACAGTTCAGTATTTCCTCCAGGCCCTGTGTTTAAATTTGTGACAGTTCGGTATTTCCTCCAGGCCCTGTGTTTAAATTTGTGACAGTTCAGTATTTCCTCCAGGCCCTGTGTTTAAATTTGTGACAGTTCAGTATTTCCTCCAGGCCTTGTGTTTAAATTTGTGACAGTTCAGTATTTCCTCCAGGCCTTGTGTTTAAATTTGTGACAGTTCAGTATTTCCTCCAGGCCCTGTGTTTAAATTTGTGACAGTTCAGGATTTCCTCCAGGCCTTGTGTTTAAATTTGTGACAGTTCAGGATTTCCTCCAGGCCTTGTGTTTAATTTGTGACAGTTCAGTATTTCCTCCAGGCCTTGTGTTTAAAGCTGTGACAGACCAGTATTTCCTCCAGGCCTTGTGTTTAAATTTGTGACAGTTCAGTATTTCCTCCAGGCCTTGTGTTTAAATTTGTGACAGTTCAGGATTTCCTCCAGGCCTTGTGTTTAATTTGTGACTGTTCAGTATTTCCTCCAGGCCTTGTGTTTAAATTTGTGACAGTTCAGTGTTTCCTCCAGGCCCAGTGTTTAAATTTGTCACAGTTCAGTGTTTCCTCCAGGCCCTGTGTTTAAATTTGTAACAGTTCAGTATTTCCTCCAGGCCCTGTGTTTAAATTTGTAACAGTTCAGTATTTCCTCCAGGCCTTGTGTTTAAATTTGTGACAGTTCAGTATTTCCTCCAGGCCTTGTGTTTAAATTTGTGAGAGTTCAGTATTTCCTCCAGGCCTTGTGTTTAAATTTGTGACAGTTCAGTATTTCCTCCAGGCCCTGTGTTTAAATTTGTGACAGTTCAGTATTTCCTCCAGGACTTGTGTTTAAATTTGTGACAGTTCAGTATTCCCTCCAGGCCCTGTGTTTAAATTTGTGACAGTTCAGTATTTCCTCCAGGCCTTGTGTTTAAATTTGTGACAGTTCAGTATTTCCTCCAGGCCTTGTGTTTAAATTTGTGACAGTTCAGTATTCCCTCCAGGCCCTGTGTTTAAATTTGTGACAGTTCAGTATTTCCTCCAGGCCTTGTGTTTAAATTTGTGACAGTTCAGTATTTCCTCCAGGCCTTGTGTTTAAATTTGTGACAGTTCAGTATTCCCTCCAGGCCCTGTGTTTAAATTTGTCACAGTTCAGTGTTTCCTCCAGGCCCTGTGTTTAAATTTGTAACAGTTCAGTATTTCCTCCAGGCCTTGTGTTTAAATTTGTGACAGTTCAGTATTTCCTCCAGGCCTGTGTTTAAATTTGTGACAGTTCAGTATTTCCTCCAGGCCTTGTGTTTAAATTTGTGACAGTTCAGTATTCCCTCCAAGCCCTGTGTTTAAATTTGTGACAGTTCAGTATTTCCTCCAGGCCTTGTGTTTAAATTTGTAACAGTTCAGTATTTCCTCCAGGCCCTGTATTTAAATTTGTGACATTTCAGTATTTCCTCCAGGCCTTGTGTTTAAATTTGTGACAGTTCAGTATTTCCTCCAGGCCCTGTGTTTAAATTTGTAACAGTTCATTATTTCCTCCAGGCCTTGTATTTAAATTTGTGACAGTTCAGTATTTCCTCCAGGCCTTGTGTTTAAATTTGTGACAGTTCAGTATTCCCTCCAGGCCTTGTGTTTAAATTTGTAACAGTTCAGTATTCGCTCCAGGCCCTGTGTTTAAATTTGTAACAGTTCAGTATTTCCTCCAGGCCTTGTATTTAAATTTGTGACAGTTCAGTATTTCCTCCAGGCCTTGTGTTTAAATTTGTGACAGTTCAGTATTTCCTCCAGGCCTTGTGTTTAAATTTGTAACAGTTCAGTATTTCCTCCAGGCCCTGTATTTAAATTTGTGACAGTTCAGTATTTCCTCCAGGCCCTGTGTTTAAATTTGTGACAGTTCAGTATTTCCTCCAGACCCTGTGTTTAAATTTGTGACAGTTCAGTATTTCCTCCAGGCCTTGTGTTTAAATTTGTGACAGTTCAGTATTTCCTCCAGGCCTTGTGTTTAAATTTGTAACAGTTCAGTATTTCCTCCAGGCCCTGTGTTTAAATTTGTGACAGTTCAGTATTTCCTCCAGGCCTTGTGTTTAAATTTGTGACAGTTCAGTATTTCCTCCAGGCCCTGTGTTTAAATTTGTGACAGTTCAGTATTTCCTCCAGGCCTTGTGTTTAAATTTGTGACAGTTCAGTATTCCCTCCAGGCCCTGTGCTTAAATTTGTGACAGTTCAGTATTTCCTCCAGGCCTTGTGTTTAAATTTGTGACAGTTCAGTATTTCCTCCAGACCCTGGGTTAAAGTTGTGACAGTTCAGTATTTCCTCCAGGCCCTGTGTTTAAATTTGTGACAGTTCAGTATTTCCTCCAGGCCTTGTGTTTAAATTTGTGACAGTTCAGTATTTCCTCCAGGCCTTGTGTTTAAATTTGTAACAGTTCAGTATTTCCTCCAGGCCCTGTATTTAAATTTGTGACAGTTCAGTATTTCCTCCAGGCCCTGTGTTTAAATTTGTGACAGTTCAGTATTTCCTCCAGACCCTGTGTTTAAATTTGTGACAGTTCAGTATTTCCTCCAGGCCTTGTGTTTAAATTTGTGACAGTTCAGTATTTCCTCCAGGCCTTGTGTTTAAATTTGTAACAGTTCAGTATTTCCTCCAGGCCCTGTGTTTAAATTTGTGACAGTTCAGTATTTCCTCCAGGCCTTGTGTTTAAATTTGTGACAGTTCAGTATTTCCTCCAGGCCCTGTGTTTAAATTTGTGACAGTTCAGTATTTCCTCCAGGCCTTGTGTTTAAATTTGTGACAGTTCAGTATTCCCTCCAGGCCCTGTGCTTAAATTTGTGACAGTTCAGTATTTCCTCCAGGCCTTGTGTTTAAATTTGTGACAGTTCAGTATTTCCTCCAGGCTTTGTGTTTAAATTTGTGACAGTTCAGTATTTCCTCCAGGCCCTGTGTTTAAATTTGTGACAGTTCAGTATTTCCTCCAGGCCTTGTGTTTAAATTTGTGACAGTTCAGTATTTCCTCCAGGCCTTGTGTTTAAATTTGTGACAGTTCAGTATTTCCTCCAGGCCTTGTGTTTAAATTTGTGACAGTTCAGTATTTCCGCCAGGCCCTGTGTTTAAATTTGTGACAGTTCAGTATTTCCTCCAGGCCTTGTGTTTAAATTTGTGACAGTTCAGTATTTCCTCCAGGCCCTGTGTTTAAATTTGTGACAGTTCAGTATTTCCTCCAGGCCCTGTGTTTAAATTTGTGACAGTTCAGTATTTCCTCCAGGCCCTGTGTTTAAATTTGTGACAGTTCAGTATTTCCTCCAGGCCCTGTGTTTACATTTGTGACAGTTCAGTATTTCCTCCAGGCCTTGTGTTTAAATTTGTGACAGTTCAGTATTTCCTCCAGGCCTTGTGTTTAAATTTGTGACAGTTCAGTATTTCCTCCAGGCCCTGTGTTTAAATTTGTAACAGTTCAGTATTTCCTCCAGGCCATGTGTTTAAATTTGTAACAGTTCAGTATTTCCCTCCAGGCCCTGTGTTTAAATTTGTGAGAGTTCAGTATTTCCTCCAGGCCTTGTGTTTAAATTTGTGACAGTTCAGTATTTCCTCCAGGCCTTGTGTTTAAATTTGTGACAGTTCAGTATTTCCTCCAGGCCTTGTGTTTAAATTTGTGACAGTTCAGTATTTCCTCCAGGCCCTGTGTTTAAATTTGTAACAGTTCAGTATTTCCTCCAGGCCCTGTGTTTAAATTTGTAACAGTTCAGTATTTCCTCCAGGCCATGTGTTTACATTTGTGACAGTTCAGTATTCCCTCCAGGCCTTGTGTTTACATTTGTGACAGTTCAGTATTTCCTCCAGGCCCTGTGTTTAAATTTGTAACAGTTCAGTATTTCCTCCAGGCCATGTGTTTAAATTTGTAACAGTTCAGTATTTCCCTCCAGGCCCTGTGTTTAAATTTGTGAGAGTTCAGTATTTCCTCCAGGCCTTGTGTTTAAATTTGTGACAGTTCAGTATTTCCTCCAGGCCTTGTGTTTAAATTTGTAACAGTTCAGTATTTCCTCCAGGCCTTGTGTTTAAATTTGTGACAGTTCAGTATTTCCTTCAGTCCCTGTGTTTAAATTTGTGACAGTTCAGTATTTCCTCCAGGCCTTGTGTTTAAATTTGTGACTGTTCAGTATTTCCTCCAGGCCTTGTGTTTAAATTTGTAACAGTTCAGTATTTCCTTCGGGCCCTGTGTTTACATTTGTGACAGTTCAGTATTTCGTCCAGGCCCTGTGTTTAAATTTGTGACAGTTCAGTATTTCCTCCAGGCCCTGTGTTTAAATTTGTGACAGTTCAGTATTTCCTCCAGGCCCTGTGTTTACATTTGTGACAGTTCAGTATTTCCTCCAGGCCCTGTGTTTAACTTTGTAACAGTTCAGTATTTCCTCCAGGCCATGTGTTTAAATTTGTGACAGTTCAGTATTTCATCCAGGCCCTGTGTTTAAATTTGTAACAGTTCAGTATTTCCTCCAGGCCTTGTGTTTAAATTTGTGACAGTTCAGTATTTCCTCCAGGCCTTGTGTTTAAATTTGTGACAGTTCAGTATTTCCTCCAGGCCCTGTGTTTAAATTTGTGACAGTTCAGTATTTCCTCCAGGCCTTGTGTTTAAATTTGTGACAGTTCAGTATTCCCTCCAGGCCTTGTGTTTAAATTTGTGAGAGTTCAGTATTTACTCCAGGCCTTGTGTTTAAATTTGTGACAGTTCAGTATTTCCTCCAGGCCTTGTGTTTAAATTTGTGACAGTTCAGTATTTCCTCCCGGCCCTGTGTTTAAATTAGTGACAGTTCAGTATTTCCTCCAGGCCCTGTGTTTAAATTTGTGACAATTCAGTATTTCCTCCAGGCCCTGTGTTTAAATTTGTGAGAGTTCAGTATTTCCTCCAGGCCCCAGTGTTTACATTTGTGACAGTTCAATATTTCCTCCAGGCCTTGTGTTTAAATTTGTGACAGTTCAGTATTTCCTCCAGGCCTTGTGTTTAAATTTGTGACAGTTCAGTATTTCCTCCAGGCCTTGTGTTTAAATTTGTGACAGTTCAGTATTTCCTCCAGGCCTTGTGTTTAAATTTGTGACAGTTCAGTATTTCCTCCAGGCCCTGTGTTTAAATTTGTGACAGTTCAGTATTTCCTCCAGGCCTTGTGTTTAAATTTGTGACAGTTCAGTATTTCCTCCAGGCCTTGTGTTTAAATTTGTGACAGTTCAGTATTTCCTCCAGGCCTTGTGTTTAAATTTGTGACAGTTCAGTATTTCCTCCAGGCCCTGTGTTTAAATTTGTGACAGTTCAGTATTTCCTCCAGGCCCTGTGTTTAAATTTGTGACAGTTCAGTATTTCCTCCAGACCTTGTGTTTAAATTTGTGACAGTTCAGTATTTCCCTCCAGGCCTTGTGTTTAAATTTGTGACAGTTCAGTATTTCCCTCCAGGCCTTGTGTTTAAATTTGTGACAGTTCAGTATTTACTCCAGGCCCTGTGTTTAAATTTGTGACAGTTCAGTATTTCCTCCAGGCCTTGTGTTTAAATTTGTGACAGTTCAGTATTTCCCTCCAGGCCTTGTGTTTAAATTTGTGACAGTTCAGTATTCCCTCCAGGCCCTGTGTTTAAATTTGTGACAGTTCAGTATTTCCTCCAGGCCTTGTGTTTAAATTTGTGACAGTTCAGTATTTCCTCCAGGCCTTGTGTTTAAATTTGTGACAGTTCAGTATTTCCTCCAGGCCTTGTGTTTAAATTTGTGACAGTTCAGTATTTCCTCCAGGCCCTGTGTTTAAATTTGTGACAGTTCAGTATTTCCTCCAGGCCTTGTGTTTAAATTTGTGACAGTTCAGTATTTCCTCCAGGCCTTGTGTTTAAATTTGTGACAGTTCAGTATTTCCTCCAGGCCTTGTGTTTAAATTTGTGACAGTTCAGTATTTCCTCCAGGCCTTGTGTTTAAATTTGTGACAGTTCAGTATTTCCTCCAGGCCTTGTGTTTAAATTTGTGACAGTTCAGTATTTCCTCCAGGCCTTGTGTTTAAATTTGTGACAGTTCAGTATTTCCTCCAGGCCTTGTGTTTAAATTTGTGACAGTTCAGTATTCCCTCCAGGCCTTGTGTTTAAATTTGTGAGCGTTCAGTAGTTCCTCCAGGCCCTGTGTTTAAATTTGTGACATTTCAGTATTTCCTCCAGGCCCTGTGTTTAAATTTGTGACAGTTCAGTATTTCCTCCAGGCCTTGTGTTTAAATTTGTGACAGTTCAGTATTTCCCTCCAGGCCTTGTGTTTAAATTTGTGACAGTTCAGTATTCCCTCCAGGCCTTGTGTTTAAATTTGTGACAGTTCAGTAGTTCCTCCAGGCCCTGTGTTTAAATTTGTGACAGTTCAGTATTCCCTCCAGGCCTTGTGTTTAAATTTGTGAGAGTTCAGTATTTCCTCCAGGCCCTGTGTTTAAATTTGTGACAGTTTAGTATTCCCTCCAGGCCTTGTGTTTAAATTTGTGACAGTTCAGTATTTCCTCCAGGCCTTGTGTTTAAATTTGTGACAGTTCAGTATTTCCTCCAGGCCTTGTGTTTAAATTTGTGACAGTTCAGTATTTCCTCCAGGCCCTGTGTTTAAATTTGTGACAGTTCAGTATTTCCTCCAGGCCTTGTGTTTAAATTTGTGACAGTTCAGTATTTCCTCCAGGCCTTGTGTTTAAATTTGTGACAGTTCAGTATTTCCTCCAGGCCCTGTGTTTAAATTTGTGACAGTTCAGTATTTCCTCCAGACCTTGTGTTTAAATTTGTGACAGTTCAGTATTTCCCTCCAGGCCTTGTGTTTAAATTTGTGACAGTTCAGTATTTCCCTCCAGGCCTTGTGTTTAAATTTGTGACAGTTCAGTATTTACTCCAGGCCCTGTGTTTAAATTTGTGACAGTTCAGTATTTCCTCCAGGCCTTGTGTTTAAATTTGTGACAGTTCAGTATTTCCCTCCAGGCCTTGTGTTTAAATTTGTGACAGTTCAGTATTCCCTCCAGGCCCTGTGTTTAAATTTGTGACAGTTCAGTATTTCCTCCAGGCCTTGTGTTTAAATTTGTGACAGTTCAGTATTTCCTCCAGGCCTTGTGTTTAAATTTGTGACAGTTCAGTATTTCCTCCAGGCCTTGTGTTTAAATTTGTGACAGTTCAGTATTTCCTCCAGGCCCTGTGTTTAAATTTGTGACAGTTCAGTATTTCCTCCAGGCCTTGTGTTTAAATTTGTGACAGTTCAGTATTTCCTCCAGGCCTTGTGTTTAAATTTGTGACAGTTCAGTATTTCCTCCAGGCCTTGTGTTTAAATTTGTGACAGTTCAGTATTTCCTCCAGGCCTTGTGTTTAAATTTGTGACAGTTCAGTATTTCCTCCAGGCCTTGTGTTTAAATTTGTGACAGTTCAGTATTTCCTCCAGGCCTTGTGTTTAAATTTGTGACAGTTCAGTATTTCCTCCAGGCCTTGTGTTTAAATTTGTGACAGTTCAGTATTCCCTCCAGGCCTTGTGTTTAAATTTGTGAGCGTTCAGTAGTTCCTCCAGGCCCTGTGTTTAAATTTGTGACATTTCAGTATTCCCTCCAGGCCTTGTGTTTAAATTTGTGACAGTTCAGTATTCCCTCCAGGCCTTGTGTTTAAATTTGTGACAGTTCAGTAGTTCCTCCAGGCCCTGTGTTTAAATTTGTGACAGTTCAGTATTCCCTCCAGGCCTTGTGTTTAAATTTGTGAGAGTTCAGTATTTCCTCCAGGCCCTGTGTTTAAATTTGTGACAGTTTAGTATTCCCTCCAGGCCTTGTGTTTAAATTTGTGACAGTTCAGTATTTCCTCCAGGCCTTGTGTTTAAATTTGTGACAGTTCAGTATTTCCTCCAGGCCTTGTGTTTAAATTTGTGACAGTTCAGTATTTCCTCCAGGCCCTGTGTTTAAATTTGTGACAGTTCAGTATTTCCTCCAGGCCTTGTGTTTAAATTTGTGACAGTTCAGTATTTCCTCCAGGCCTTGTGTTTAAATTTGTGACAGTTCAGTATTTCCTCCAGGCCCTGTGTTTAAATTTGTGACAGTTCAGTATTTCCCTCCAGGCCTTGTGTTGAAATTTGTGACAGTTCAGTATTTCCTCCAGGCCCTGTGTTTAAATTTGTGACAGTTCAGTATTTCCTCCAGGCCCTGTGTTTAAATTTGTGACAGTTCAGTATTTCCTCCAGGCCTCGTGTTTAAATTTGTGACAGTTCAGTATTTCCTCCAGGCCTTGTGTTTAAATTTGTGACAGTTCAGTATTTCCTCCAGGCCTTGTGTTTAAATTTGTGACCGTTCAGTATTTCCTCCAGGCCCTGTGTTTAAATTTGTGACAGTTCAGTATTTCCTCCAGGCCTTGTGTTTAAATTTGTGACAGTTCAGTATTTCCTCCAGGCCCTGTGTTTAAATTTGTGACAGTTCAGTATTTCCTCCAGGCCTTGTGTTTAAATTTGTGACAGTTCAGTATTTCATCCAGGCCCTGTGTTTAAATTTGTGACAGTTCAGAATTTCCCTCCAGGCCTTGTGTTTAAATTTGTGACAGTTCAGTATTTCCTCCAGGCCCTGTGTTTAAATTTGTGACAGTTCAGTATTTCCTCTGGGCCTTGTGTTTAAATTTGTGACAGTTCAGGATTTCCTCCAGGCCTTGTGTTTAATTTGTGACAGTTCAGGATTTCCTCCAGGCCCTGTGTTTAAATTTGTGACAGTTCAGTATTACCTCCAGGCCCTGTGTTTAAATTTGTGACAGTTCAGTATTACCTCCAGGCCCTGTGTTTAAATTTGTGACAGTTCAGTATTTCCTCCAGGCCCTGTGTTTAAATTTGTGACAGTTCAGTATTACCTCCAGGCCCTGTGTTTAAATTTGTGACAGTTCAGTATTTCCTCCAGGCCTTGTGTTTAAATTTGTGACAGTTCAGTATTTCCTCCAGGCCTTGTGTTTAATTTGTGACAGTTCAGTATTTCCTCCAGGCCTTGTGTTTAAAGCTGTGACAGTTCAGTATTTCCTCCAGGCCTTGTGTTTAAATTTGTGACAGTTCAGTATTTCCTCCAGGCCTTGTGTTTAAATTTGTGACAGTTCAGTATTTCCTCCAGGCCTTGTGCTTAAATTTGTGACAGTTCAGTATTTCCTCCAGGCACTATGTTTAAATTTGTGACAGTTCAGTATTTCCTCCAGGCCTTGTGTTTAAATTTGTGACAGTTCAGTATTTCCTCCAGGCCTTGTGTTTAATTTTGTGACAGTTCAGTATTTACTCCAGGCCTTGTGTTTAAATTTGTGACAGTTCAGTATTTCCTCCAGGCCCTGTGTTTAAATTTGTGACAGTTCACTATTTCCTCCAGGCCTTGTGTTTAAATTTGTGACAGTTCAGTATTTCCTCCAGGCCTTGTGTTTAAATTTGTGACAGTTCAGTATTTCCTCCAGGCCCTGTATTTAAATTTGTGACAGTTCAGTATTTCCTCCAGGCCTTGTGTTTAAATTTGTAACAGTTCAGTATTTCCTCCAGGCCTTGTGTTTAAATTTGTAACAGTTCAGTATTTCCTCCAGGCCTTGTGTTTAAATTTGTGACAGTTCAGTATTTCATCCAGGCCCTGTATTTAAATTTGTGACAGTTCAGTATTTCATCCAGGCCCTGTGTTTAAATTTGTGACAGTTCAGTATTACCTCCAGGCCCTGTGTTTAAATTTGTGACAGTTCAGTATTTCCTCCAGGCCTTGTGTTTAAATTTGTGACAGTTCAGTATTTCATCCAGGCCCTGTGTTTAAATTTGTGACAGTTCAGTATTCCCTCCAGGCCTTGTGTTTACATTTGTGACAGTTCAGTATTTCCTCCAGGACTTGTGTTTAAATTTGTGACAGTTCAGTATTTCCTCCAGGCCTTGTGTTTAAATTTGTGACAGTTCAGTATTTCCTCCAGGCCTTGTGTTTAAATTTGTGACAGTTCAGTATTCCCTCCAGGCCTTGTGTTTAAATTTGTGACAGCTCAGTATTTCCTCCAGGCCCTGTGTTTAAATTTGTGACAGTTCAGTATTACCTCCAGGCCCTGTGTTTAAATTTGTGACAGTTCAGTATTTCCTCCAGGCCCTGTGTTTAAATTTGTGACAGTTCAGTATTCCCTCCAGGCCTTGTGTTTAAATTTGTGACAGTTCAGTATTCCCTCCAGGCCTTGTGTTTAAATTTGTGACAGTTCAGTATTCCCTCCAGGCCCTGTGTTTACATTTGTGACAGTTCAGTATTTCCTCCAGGACTTGTGTTTAAATTTGTGACAGTTCAGTATTTCCTCCAGGCCTTGTGTTTAAATTTGTGACAGTTCAGTATTTCCTCCAGGCCTTGTGTTTAAATTTGTGACAGTTCAGTATTTCCTCCAGGCCTTGTGCTTAAATTTGTGACAGTTCAGTATTTCCTCCAGGCACTATGTTTAAATTTGTGACAGTTCAGTATTTCCTCCAGGCCTTGTGTTTAAATTTGTGACAGTTCAGTATTTCCTCCAGGCCTTGTGTTTAATTTTGTGACAGTTCAGTATTTACTCCAGGCCTTGTGTTTAAATTTGTGACAGTTCAGTATTTCCTCCAGGCCCTGTGTTTAAATTTGTGACAGTTCACTATTTCCTCCAGGCCTTGTGTTTAAATTTGTGACAGTTCAGTATTTCCTCCAGGCCTTGTGTTTAAATTTGTGACAGTTCAGTATTTCCTCCAGGCCCTGTATTTAAATTTGTGACAGTTCAGTATTTCCTCCAGGCCTTGTGTTTAAATTTGTAACAGTTCAGTATTTCCTCCAGGCCTTGTGTTTAAATTTGTAACAGTTCAGTATTTCCTCCAGGCCTTGTGTTTAAATTTGTGACAGTTCAGTATTTCATCCAGGCCCTGTGTTTAAATTTGTGACAGTTCAGTATTTCCTCCAGGCCTTGTGTTTAAATTTGTGACAGTTCAGTATTTCCTCCAGGCCCTGTATTTAAATTTGTGACAGTTCAGTATTTCCTCCAGGCCTTGTGTTTAAATTTGTAACAGTTCAGTATTTCCTCCAGGCCTTGTGTTTAAATTTGTGACAGTTCAGTCTTTCCTCCAGTCCCTGTGTTTAAATTTGTGACAGTTCAGTAGTTCCTCCAGGCCCTGTGTTTAAATTTGTGACAGTTCAGTATTCCCTCTAGGCCTTGTGTTTAAATTTGTGACAGTTCAGTATTTCCTCCAGGCCTTGTGTTTAAATTTGTGACAGTTCAGTATTTCCTCCAGGCCTTGTGTTTAAATTTGTGACAGTTCAGTATTTCCTCCAGGTATTGTGTTTAAATTTGTGACAGTTCTGTATTTCCTCCAGGCCCTGTGTTTAAATTTGTGACAGTTCAGTATTTCCTCCAGTCCCTGTGTTTAAATTTGTGACAGTTCAGTATTTCCTCCAGGCCCTGTGTTTAAATTTGTGACAGTTCAGTATTTCCTCCAGGCCTTGTGTTTAAATTTGTGACAGTTCAGTATTCCCTCCAGGCCTTGTGTTTAAATTTGTGAGCGTTCAGTAGTTCCTCCAGGCCCTGTGTTTAAATTTGTGACATTTCAGTATTCCCTCCAGGCCTTGTGTTTAAATTTGTGACAGTTCAGTATTCCCTCCAGGCCTTGTGTTTAAATTTGTGACAGTTCAGTAGTTCCTCCAGGCCCTGTGTTTAAATTTGTGACAGTTCAGTATTCCCTCCAGGCCTTGTGTTTAAATTTGTGAGAGTTCAGTATTTCCTCCAGGCCCTGTGTTTAAATTTGTGACAGTTTAGTATTCCCTCCAGGCCTTGTGTTTAAATTTGTGACAGTTCAGTATTTCCTCCAGGCCTTGTGTTTACATTTGTGACAGTTCAGTATTTCCTCCAGGCCTTGTGTTTAAATTTGTGACAGTTCAGTATTTCCTCCAGGCCCTGTGTTTAAATTTGTGACAGTTCAGTATTTCCTCCAGGCCTTGTGTTTAAATTTGTGACAGTTCAGTATTTCCTCCAGGCCTTGTGTTTAAATTTTTGACAGTTCAGTATTTCCTCCAGGCCCTGTGTTTAAATTTGTGACAGTTCAGTATTTCCTCCAGGCCCTGTGTTTAAATTTGTGACAGTTCAGTATTTCCTCCAGGCCCTGTGTTTAAATTTGTGACAGTTCAGTATTTCCTCCAGGCCTTGTGTTTAAATTTGTGACAGTTCAGTATTTCCTCCAGGCCCTGTGTTTAAATTTGTGACAGTTCAGTATTTCCTCCAGGCCCTGTGTTTAAATTTGTGACAGTTCAGTATTTCCATCCAGGCCTTGTGTTGAAATTTGTGACAGTTCAGTATTTCCTCCAGGCCCTGTGTTTAAATTTGTGACAGTTCAGTATTTCCTCCAGGCCCTGTGTTTAAATTTGTGACAGTTCAGTATTTCCTCCAGACCCTGTGTTTAAATTTGTGACAGTTCAGTATTTCCTCCAGGCCCTGTGTTTAAATTTGTGACAGTTCAGTATTTCAATCCAGGCCTTGTGTTGAAATTTGTGACAGTTCAGTATTTCCTCCAGGCCCTGTGTTTAAATTTGTGACAGTTCAGTATTTCCTCCAGGCCCTGTGTTTAAATTTGTGACAGTTCAGTATTTCCTCCAGGCCCTGTGTTTAAATTTGTGACAGTTCAGTATTTCCTCCAGGCCTTGTGTTTAAATTTGTGACAGTTCAGTATTTCCTCCAGGCCCTGTGTTTAAATTTGTGACAGTTCAGTATTTCCTCCAGGCCCTGTGTTTAAATTTGTGACAGTTCAGTATTTCCTCCAGGCCCTGTGTTTAAATTTGTGACAGTTCAGTATTTCCTCCAGGCCCTGTGTTTAAATTTGTGACAGTTCAGTATTTCCTCCAGGCCCTGTGTTTAAATTTGTGACAGTTCAGTATTTCCTCCAGGCCCTGTGTTTAAATTTGTGACAGTTCAGTATTTCCATCCAGGCCTTGTGTTGAAATTTGTGACAGTTCAGTATTTCCTCCAGGCCCTGTGTTTAAATTTGTGACAGTTCAGTATTTCCTCCAGGCCCTGTGTTTAAATTTGTGACAGTTCAGTATTTCCTCCAGGCCCTGTGTTTAAATTTGTGACAGTTCAGTATTTCCTCCAGGCCTTGTGTTTAAATTTGTGACAGTTCAGTATTTCCTCCAGGCCTTGTGTTTAAATTTGTGACAGTTCAGTATTTCCTCCAGGCCTTGTGTTTAAATTTGTGACCGTTCAGTATTTCCTCCAGGCCCTGTGTTTAAATTTGTGACAGTTCAGTATTTCCTCCAGGCCTTGTGTTTAAATTTGTGACAGTTCAGTATTTCCTCCAGGCCCTGTGTTTAAATTTGTGACAGTTCAGTATTTCCTCCAGGCCTTGTGTTTAAATTTGTGACAGTTCAGTATTTCATCCAGGCCCTGTGTTTAAATTTGTGACAGTTCAGAATTTCCCTCCAGGCCTTGTGTTTAAATTTGTGACAGTTCAGTATTTCCTCCAGGCCCTGTGTTTAAATTTGTGACAGTTCAGTATTTCCTCCAGGCCTTGTGTTTAAATTTGTGACAGTTCAGGATTTCCTCCAGGCCTTGTGTTTAATTTGTGACAGTTCAGGATTTCCTCCAGGCCCTGTGTTTAAATTTGTGACAGTTCAGTATTACCTCCAGGCCCTGTGTTTAAATTTGTGACAGTTCAGTATTTCCTCCAGGCCCTGTGTTTAAATTTGTGACAGTTCAGTATTTCCTCCAGGCCCTGTGTTTAAATTTGTGACAGTTCAGTATTACCTCCAGGCCCTGTGTTTAAATTTGTGACAGTTCAGTATTTCCTCCAGGCCTTGTGTTTAAATTTGTGACAGTTCAGTATTTCCTCCAGGCCTTGTGTTTAATTTGTGACAGTTCAGTATTTCCTCCAGGCCTTGTGTTTAAAGCTGTGACAGTTCAGTATTTCCTCCAGGCCTTGTGTTTAAATTTGTGACAGTTCAGTATTTCCTCCAGGCCTTGTGTTTAAAGCTGTGACAGTTCAGTATTTCCTCCAGGCCTTGTGTTTAAATTTGTGACAGTTCAGTATTTCCTCCAGGCCTTGTGCTTAAATTTGTGACAGTTCAGTATTTCCTCCAGGCCCTATGTTTAAATTTGTGACAGTTCAGTATTTACTCCAGGCCTTGTGTTTAAATTTGTGACAGTTCAGTATTTCCTCCAGGCCCTGTGTTTAAATTTGTGACAGTTCACTATTTCCTCCAGGCCTTGTGTTTAAATTTGTGACAGTTCAGTATTTCCTCCAGGCCTTGTGTTTAAATTTGTGACAGTTCAGTATTTCCTCCAGGCCCTGTATTTAAATTTGTGACAGTTCAGTATTTCCTCCAGGCCTTGTGTTTAAATTTGTAACAGTTCAGTATTTCCTCCAGGCCTTGTGTTTAAATTTGTAACAGTTCAGTATTTCCTCCAGGCCTTGTGTTTAAATTTGTGACAGTTCAGTATTTCATCCAGGCCCTGTTTTTAAATTTGTGACAGTTCAGTATTTCCTCCAGGCCTTGTGTTTAAATTTGTGACAGTTCAGTATTTCCTCCAGGCCCTGTATTTAAATTTGTGACAGTTCAGTATTTCCTGCAGGCCTTGTGTTTAAATTTGTAACAGTTCAGTATTTCCTCCAGGCCTTGTGTTTAAATTTGTGACAGTTCAGTCTTTCCTCCAGTCCCTGTGTTTAAATTTGTGACAGTTCAGTAGTTCCTCCTGGCCCTGTGTTTAAATTTGTGACAGTTCAGTATTCCCTCTAGGCCTTGTGTTTAAATTTGTGACAGTTCAGTATTCCCTCCAGGCCTTGTGTTTAAATTTGTGACAGTTCAGTATTTCCTCCAGGCCCTGTGTTTAAATTTGTGACAGTTCAGTATTTCCTCCAGGCCCTGTGTTTAAATTTGTGACAGTTCAGTATTTCCTCCAGGCCCTGTGTTTAAATTTGTGACAGTTCAGTACTTCCTCCAGGCCTTGTGTTTAAATTTGTGACAGTTCAGTATTTCCTCCAGGCCTTGTGTTTAAATTTGTGACAGTTCAGTATTTCCTCCAGACCCTGTGTTTAAATTTGTGACAGTTCAGGATTTCCTCCAGGCCTTGTGTTTAATTTGTGACAGTTCAGTATTTCCTCCAGGCCTTGTGTTTAAAGCTGTGACAGACCAGTATTTCCTCCAGGCCTTGTGTTTAAATTTGTGACAGTTCAGTATTTCCTCCAGGCCCTGTGTTTAAATTTGTGACAGTTCAGGATTTCCTCCAGGCCTTGTGTTTAAATTTGTGACAGTTCAGTATTTCCTCCAGGCCTTGTGTTTAAATTTGTGACAGACCAGTATTTCCTCCAGGCCTTGTGTTTAAATTTGTGACAGTTCAGTATTTCCTCCAGGCCCTGTGTTTAAATTTGTGACAGTTCAGGATTTCCTCCAGGCCTTGTGTTTAAATTTGTGACAGTTCAGTATTTCCTCCAGGCCCTGTGTTTAAATTTGTGACAGTACAGTATTTCCTCCAGGCCTTGTGTTTAAATTTGTGACAGTTCAGTATTTCCTCCAGGCCCTGTGTTTAAATTTGTGACAGTTCATTATTTCCTCCAGGCCTTGTGTTTAATTTGTGACTGTTCAGTATTTCCTCCAGGCCTTGTGTTTAAATTTGTGACAGTTCAGTGTTTCCTCCGGGCCCAGTGTTTAAATTTGTCACAGTTCAGTGTTTCCTCCAGGCCCTGTGTTTAAATTTGTAACAGTTCAGTATTTCCTCCAGGCCCTGTGTTTAAATTTGTAACAGTTCAGTATTTCCTCCAGGCCTTGTGTTTAAATTTGTGACAGTTCAGTATTTCCTCCAGGCCTTGTGTTTAAATTTGTGACAGTTCAGTATTTCCTCCAGGCCCTGTGTTTAAATTTGTGACAGTTCAGTATTTCCTCCAGGCCTTGTGTTTAAATTTGTGACAGTTCAGTATTCCCTCCAGGCCCTGTGTTTAAATTTGTGACAGTTCAGTATTTCCTCCAGGCCTTGTGTTTAAACTTGTAACAGTTCAGTATTTCCTCCAGGCCCTGTATTTAAATTTGTGACAGTTCAGTATTTCCTCCAGGCCTTGTGTTTAAATTTGTAACAGTTCAGTATTTCCTCCAGGCCTTGTATTTAAATTTGTGACAGTTCAGTATTTCCTCCAGGCCTTGTGTTTAAATTTGTGACAGTTCAGTATTCCCTCCAGGCCCTGTGTTTAAATTTGTCACAGTTCAGTGTTTCCTCCAGGCCCTGTGTTTAAATTTGTAACAGTTCAGTATTTCCTCCAGGCCTTGTGTTTAAATTTGTGACAGTTCAGTATTTCCTCCAGGCCTTGTGTTTAAATTTGTGACAGTTCAGTATTTCCTCCAGGCCCTGTGTTTAAATTTGTGACAGTTCAGCATTTCCTCCAGGCCTTGTGTTTAAATTTGTGACAGTTCAGTATTCCCTCCAGGCCCTGTGTTTAAATTTGTGACAGTTCAGTATTTCCTCCAGGCCTTGTGTTTAAATTTGTTACAGTTCAGTATTTCCCTCCAGGCCTTGTGTTTAAATTTGTTACAGTTCAGTATTTCCTCCAGGCCCTGTGTTTAAATTTGTGACAGTTCAGTATTTCCTCCAGGCCCTGTGTTTAAATTTGTGACAGTTCAGTATTTCCACCAGGACCTGTGTTTAAATTTGTGACAGTTCAGTATTTCCTCCAGGCCTTGTGTTTAAATTTGTGACAGTTCAGTATTTCCTCCAGACCCTGTGTTTAAATTTGTGACAGTTCAGGATTTCCTCCAGGCCTTGTGTTTAATTTGTGACAGTTCAGTATTTCCTCCAGGCCTTGTGTTTAAAGCTGTGACAGACCAGTATTTCCTCCAGGCCTTGTGTTTAAATTTGTGACAGTTCAGTATTTCCTCCAGGCCCTGTGTTTAAATTTGTGACAGTTCAGGATTTCCTCCAGGCCTTGTGTTTAAATTTGTGACAGTTCAGTATTTCCTCCAGGCCTTGTGTTTAAATTTGTGACAGACCAGTATTTCCTCCAGGCCTTGTGTTTAAATTTGTGACAGTTCAGTATTTCCTCCAGGCCCTGTGTTTAAATTTGTGACAGTTCAGGATTTCCTCCAGGCCTTGTGTTTAAATTTGTGACAGTTCAGTATTTCCTCCAGGCCCTGTGTTTAAATTTGTGACAGTACAGTATTTCCTCCAGGCCTTGTGTTTAAATTTGTGACAGTTCAGTATTTCCTCCAGGCCCTGTGTTTAAATTTGTGACAGTTCATTATTTCCTCCAGGCCTTGTGTTTAATTTGTGACTGTTCAGTATTTCCTCCAGGCCTTGTGTTTAAATTTGTGACAGTTCAGTGTTTCCTCCGGGCCCAGTGTTTAAATTTGTCACAGTTCAGTGTTTCCTCCAGGCCCTGTGTTTAAATTTGTAACAGTTCAGTATTTCCTCCAGGCCCTGTGTTTAAATTTGTAACAGTTCAGTATTTCCTCCAGGCCTTGTGTTTAAATTTGTGACAGTTCAGTATTTCCTCCAGGCCTTGTGTTTAAATTTGTGACAGTTCAGTATTTCCTCCAGGCCCTGTGTTTAAATTTGTGACAGTTCAGTATTTCCTCCAGGCCTTGTGTTTAAATTTGTGACAGTTCAGTATTCCCTCCAGGCCCTGTGTTTAAATTTGTGACAGTTCAGTATTTCCTCCAGGCCTTGTGTTTAAACTTGTAACAGTTCAGTATTTCCTCCAGGCCCTGTATTTAAATTTGTGACAGTTCAGTATTTCCTCCAGGCCTTGTGTTTAAATTTGTAACAGTTCAGTATTTCCTCCAGGCCTTGTATTTAAATTTGTGACAGTTCAGTATTTCCTCCAGGCCTTGTGTTTAAATTTGTGACAGTTCAGTATTCCCTCCAGGCCCTGTGTTTAAATTTGTCACAGTTCAGTGTTTCCTCCAGGCCCTGTGTTTAAATTTGTGACAGTTCAGTATTTCCTCCAGGCCCTGTGTTTAAATTTGTGACAGTTCAGTATTTCCTCCAGGCCTTGTGTTTAAATTTGTGACAGTTCAGTATTTCCTCCAGGCCTTGTGTTTAAATTTGTGACAGTTCAGTATTTCCTCCAGGCCCTGTGTTTAAATTTGTGACAGTTCAGCATTTCCTCCAGGCCTTGTGTTTAAATTTGTGACAGTTCAGTATTCCCTCCAGGCCCTGTGTTTAAATTTGTGACAGTTCAGTATTTCCTCCAGGCCTTGTGTTTAAATTTGTTACAGTTCAGTATTTCCCTCCAGGCCTTGTGTTTAAATTTGTTACAGTTCAGTATTTCCTCCAGGCCCTGTGTTTAAATTTGTGACAGTTCAGTATTTCCTCCAGGCCCTGTGTTTAAATTTGTGACAGTTCAGTATTTCCACCAGGACCTGTGTTTAAATTTGTGACAGTTCAGTATTTCCTCCAGGCCTTGTGTTTAAATTTGTGACAGTTCAGTATTCCCTCCAGGCCCTGTGTTTAAATTTGTAACAGTTCAGTATTTCCTCCAGGCCTTGTATTTAAATTTGTGACAGTTCAGTATTTCCTCCAGGCCTTGTGTTTAAATTTGTGACAGTTCAGTATTTCCTCCAGGCCCTGTGTTTAAATTTGTGACAGTTCAGTATTTCCTCCAGGCCTTGTGTTTAAATTTGTGACAGTTCAGTATTTCCTCTGGGCCCTGTGTTTAAATTTGTGACAGTTCAGTATTTCCTCCAGACCTTGTGTTTAAATTTGTGACAGTTCAGTATTTCCTCCAGGCCTTGTGTTTAAATTTGTGACAGTTCAGTATTCCCTCCAGGCCCTGTGTTTAAATTTGTGACAGTTCAGTATTCCCTCCAGGCCCTGTGTTTAAATTTGTGACAGTTCAGTATTTCCTCCAGGCCCTGTGTTTAAAGTTGTGACAGTTCAGTATTTCCTCCAGGCCTTGTGTTTAAATTTGTAACAGTTCAGTATTTCCTCCAGGCCCTGTATTTAAATTTGTGACAGTTCAGTATTTCCTCCAGGCATTGTGTTTAAATTTGTGACAGTTCAGTATTTCCTCCAGGCCCTGTGTTTAAATTTGTAACAGTTCAGTATTTCCTCCAGGCCTTGTGTTTAAATTTGTGACAGTTCAGTATTTCCTCCAGGCCTTGTGTTTAAATTTGTGACAGTTCAGTATTTCCTCCAGGCCCTGTATTTAAATTTGTGACAGTTCAGTATTTCCTCCAGGCCTTGTGTTTAAATTTGTGACAGTTCAGTATTTCCTCCAGGCCATGTGTTTAAATTTGTGACAGTTCAGTATTTCCTCCAGGCCATGTGTTTAAATTTGTGACAGTTCAGTATTTCCTCCAGGCCTTGTGTTTAAATTTGTAACAGTTCAGTATTTCCTCCAGGCCCTGTATTTAAATTTGTGACAGTTCAGTATTTCCTCCAGGCCTTGTGTTTAAATTTGTGACAGTTCAGTATTTCCTCCAGGCCCTGTGTTTAAATTTGTAACAGTTCAGTATTTCCTCCAGGCCCTGTGTTTAAATTTGTGACAGTTCAGTATTTCCTCCAGGCCTTGTGTTTAAATTTGTAACAGTTCAGTATTTCCTCCAGGCCCTGTATTTAAATTTGTGACAGTTCAGTATTTCCTCCAGGCCTTGTGTTTAAATTTGTGACAGTTCAGTGTTTCCTCCAGGCCCAGTGTTTAAATTTGTCACAGTTCAGTGTTTCCTCCAGGCCCTGTGTTTAAATTTGTGACAGTTCAGTATTTCCTCCAGGCCTTGTGTTTAAATTTGTGACAGTTCAGTATTTCCTCCAGGCCTTGTGTTTAAATTTGTGACAGTTCAGTATTTCCTCCAGGCCCTGTGTTTAAATTTGTGACAGTTCAGTATTTCCTCCAGACCTTGTGTTTAAATTTGTGACAGTTCAGTATTTCCTCCAGGCCCTGTGTTTAAATTTGTGACAGTTCAGTATTTCCTCCAGGCCCTGTGTTTAAATTTGTGACAGTTCAGTATTTCCTCCAGGCCCTGTGTTTAAATTTGTGACAGTTCAGTATTTCCTCCAGGCCCTGTGTTTAAATTTGTGACTGTTCAGTATTTCCTCCAGGCCCTGTGTTTAAATTTGTGACAGTTCAGTATTTACTCCAGGCCTTGTGTTTAAATTTGTGACAGTTCGGTATTTCCTCCAGGCCCAGTGTTTAAATTTGTAACAGTTCAGTATTTCCTCCAGGCCCTGTGTTTAAATTTGTGACAGTTCAGTATTTCCTCCAGGCCTTGTGTTTAAATTTGTAACAGTTCAGTATTTCCTCCAGGCCCTGTGTTTAAATTTGTGACAGTTCAGTGTTTCCTCCAGGCCCAGTGTTTAAATTTGTAACAGTTCAGTATTTCCTCCAGGCCCTGTGTTTAAATTTGTAACAGTTCAGTATTTCCTCCAGGCCCTGTATTTAAATTTGTGACAGTTCAGTATTTCCTCCAGGCCTTGTGTTTAAATTTGTGACAGTTCAGTGTTTCCTCCAGGCCCAGTGTTTAAATTTGTCACAGTTCAGTGTTTCCTCCAGGCCCTGTGTTTAAATTTGTGACAGTTCAGTATTTCCTCCAGGCCCTGTGTTTAAATTTGTGACAGTTCAGTATTTCCTCCAGACCTTGTGTTTAAATTTGTGACAGTTCAGTATTTCCCTCCAGGCCCTGTGTTTAAATTTGTGACAGTTCAGTATTTCCTCCAGGCCCTGTGTTTAAATTTGTGACAGTTCAGTATTTCCTCCAGGCCCTGTGTTTAAATTTGTGACTGTTCAGTATTTCCTCCAGGCCCTGTGTTTAAATTTGTGACAGTTCAGTGTTTCCTCCAGGCCCAGTGTTTAAATTTGTAACAGTTCAGTATTTCCTCCAGGCCCTGTGTTTAAATTTGTGACAGTTCAGTATTTCCTCCAGGCCTTGTGTTTAAATTTGTGACAGTTCAGTATTTCCTCCAGGCCTTGTGTTTAAATTTGTGACAGTTCAGTATTCCCTCCAGGCCCTGTGTTTAAATTTGTGACAGTTCAGTATTTCCTCCAGGCCTTGTGTTTAAATTTGTAACAGTTCAGTATTTCCTCCAGGCCCTGTATTTAAATTTGTGACAGTTCAGTATTTCCTCCAGGCCTTGTGTTTAAATTTGTGACAGTTCAGTATTCCCTCCAGGCCCTGTGTTTAAATTTGTGACAGTTCAGTATTTCCTCCAGGCCTTGTGTTTAAATTTGTAAAAGTTCAGTATTTCCTCCAGGCCCTGTATTTAAATTTGTGACAGTTCAGTATTTCCTCCAGGCCTTGTGTTTAAATTTGTGACAGTTCAGTATTTCCTCCAGGCCCTGTGTTTAAATTTGTAACAGTTCAGTATTTCCTCCAGGCCCTGTGTTTAAATTTGTGACAGTTCAGTATTTCCTCCAGGCCTTGTGTTTAAATTTGTAACAGTTCAGTATTTCCTCCAGGCCCTGTATTTAAATTTGTGACAGTTCAGTATTTCCTCCAGGCCTTGTGTTTAAATTTGTGACAGTTCAGTGTTTCCTCCAGGCCCAGTGTTTAAATTTGTCACAGTTCAGTGTTTCCTCCAGGCCCTGTGTTTAAATTTGTAACAGTTCAGTATTTCCTCCAGGCCCTGTGTTTAAATTTGTGACAGTTCAGTATTTCCTCCAGGCCTTGTGTTTAAATTTGTGACAGTTCAGTATTTCCTCCAGGCCTTGTGTTTAAATTTGTGACAGTTCAGTATTCCCTCCAGGCCCTGTGTTTAAATTTGTGACAGTTCAGTATTTCCTCCAGGCCTTGTGTTTAAATTTGTAAGAGTTCAGTATTTCCTCCAGGCCCTGTATTTAAATTTGTGACAGTTCAGTATTTCCTCCAGGCCTTGTGTTTAAATTTGTGACAGTTCAGTATTCCCTCCAGGCCCTGTGTTTAAATTTGTGACAGTTCAGTATTTCCTCCAGGCCTTGTGTTTAAATTTGTAACAGTTCAGTATTTCCTCCAGGCCCTGTATTTAAATTTGTGACAGTTCAGTATTTCCTCCAGTCCCTGTGTTTAAATTTGTAACAGTTCAGTATTTCCTCCAGGCCCTGTGTTTAAATTTGTGACAGTTCAGTATTTCCTCCAGGCCTTGTGTTTAAATTTGTGACAGTTCAGTATTTCCTCCAGGCCCTGTATTTAAATTTGTGACAGTTCAGTATTTCCTCCAGGCCTTGTGTTTAAATTTGTGACAGTTCAGTGTTTCCTCCAGGCCCAGTGTTTAAATTTGTCACAGTTCAGTGTTTCCTCCAGGCCCTGTGTTTAAATTTGTAACAGTTCAGTATTTCCTCCAGGCCCTGTGTTTAAATTTGTGACAGTTCAGTATTTCCTCCAGGCCTTGTGTTTAAATTTGTGACAGTTCAGTATTTCCTCCAGGCCTTGTGTTTAAATTTGTGACAGTTCAGTATTCCCTCCAGGCCCTGTGTTTAAATTTGTGACAGTTCAGTATTTCCTCCAGGCCTTGTGTTTAAATTTGTAACAGTTCAGTATTTCCTCCAGGCACTGTATTTAAATTTGTGACAGTTCAGTATTTCCTCCAGGCCTTGTGTTTAAATTTGTAACAGTTCAGTATTTCCTCCAGGCCCTGTATTTAAATTTGTGACAGTTCAGTATTTCCTCCAGGCCTTGTGTTTAAATTTGTGACAGTTCAGTATTCCCTCCAGGCCTTGTGTTTAAATTTGTGACAGTTCAGTATTTCCTCCAGGCCTTGTGTTTAAATTTGTAACAGTTCAGTATTTCCTCCAGGCCTTGTATTTAAATTTGTGACAGTTCAGTATTTCCTCCAGGCCTTGTGTTTAAATTTGTAACAGTTCAGTATTTCCTCCAGGCCCTGTATTTAAATTTGTGACAGTTCAGTATTTCCTCCAGGCCTTGTGTTTAAATTTGTGACAGTTCAGTATTTCCTCCAGGCCCTGTGTTTAAATTTGTAACAGTTCAGTATTTCCTCCAGGCCCTGTATTTAAATTTGTGACAGTTCAGTATTTCCTCCAGGCCTTGTGTTTAAATTTGCATCAGTTCAGTATTTCCTCCAGGCCCTGTATTTAAATTTGTGGCAGTTCAGTATTTCCTCCAGGCCTTGTGTTTAAATTTGCATCAGTTCAGTATTTCCTCCAGGCCCTGTATTTAAATTTGTGACAGTTCAGTATTTCCTCCAGGCCCTGTATTTAAATTTGTGACAGTTCAGTATTTCCTCCAGGCCTTGTGTTTAAATTTGCATCAGTTCAGTATTTCCTCCAGGCCCTGTATTTAAATTTGTGGCAGTTCAGTATTTCCTCCAGGCCCTGTGTTTAAATTTGTGACAGTTCAGTATTTCCTCCAGGCCCTGTGTTTAAATTTGTGACAGTTCAGTATTTCCTCCAGGCCCTGTGTTTAAATTTGTGACAGTTCAGTATTTCCTCCAGGCCCTGTGTTTAAATTTGTGACAGTTCAGTATTTCCTCCAGGCCCTGTGTTTAAATTTGTGACAGTTCAGTATTTCCTCCAGGCCCTGTGTTTAAATTTGTGACAGTTCAGTATTTCCTCCAGGCCTTGTGTTTAAATTTGTGACAGTTCAGTATTTCCTCCAGGCCCTGTGTTTAAATTTGTGACAGTTCAGTATTTCCTCCAGGCCTTGTGTTTAAATTTGTGAGAGTTCAGTATTTCCTCCTGGCCTTGTGTTTAAATTTGTGACAGTTCAGTATTCCCTCCAGGCCTTGTGTTTAAATTTGTGACAGTTCAGTATTTCCTCCAGGCCTTGTGTTTAAATTTGTGACAGTTCAGTATTTACTCCAGGCCTTGTGTTTAAATTTGTGAGAGTTCAGTATTTCCTCCAGGCCTTGTGTTTAAATTTGTGACAGTTCAGTATTCCCTCCAGGCCTTGTGTTTAAATTTGTGACAGTTCAGTATTTCCTCCAGGCCTTGTGTTTAAATTTGTGACAGTTCAGTATTTCCTCCAGGCCTTGTGTTTAAATTTGTGACTGTTCAGTATTTCCTCCAGGCCTTGTGTTTAAATTTGTGACAGTTCAGTATTCCCTCCAGGCCTTGTGTTTAAATTTGTGACAGATCAGTATTTCCTCCAGGCCTTGTGTTTAAATTTGTAACAGTTCAGTATTTCCTCCAGGCCTTGTATTTAAATTTGTGACAGTTCAGTATTTCCTCCAGGCCTTGTGTTTAAATTTGTAACAGTTCAGTATTTCCTCCAGGCCCTGTATTTAAATTTGTGACAGTTCAGTATTTCCTCCAGGCCTTGTGTTTAAATTTGTGACAGTTCAGTATTTCCTCCAGGCCCTGTGTTTAAATTTGTAACAGTTCAGTATTTCCTCCAGGCCCTGTATTTAAATTTGTGACAGATCAGTATTTACTCCAGGCCCTGTGTTTAAATTTGTGACAGTTCAGTATTTCCTCCAGGCCTTGTGTTTAAATTTGTGACAGTTCAGTATTTACTCCAGGCCCTGTGTTTAAATTTGTGACAGTTCAGTATTTACTCCAGGCCTTGTATTTAAATTTGTGACAGTTCAGTATTTACTCCAGGCCCTGTGTTTAAATTTGTGACAGTTCAGTATTTACTCCAGGCCTTGTGTTTAAATTTGTGACAGTTCAGTATTTACTCCAGGCCTTGTGTTTAAATTTGTGACAGTTCAGTATTTCCTCCAGGCCTTGTGTTTAAATTTGCAACAGTTCAGTATTTCCTCCAGGCCCTGTATTTAAATTTGTGGCAGTTCAGTATTTACTCCAGGCCCTGTGTTTAAATTTGTGACAGTTCAGTATTTACTCCAGGCCTTGTGTTTAAATTTGTGACAGTTCAGTATTTCCTCCAGGCCTTGTGTTTAAATTTGCAACAGTTCAGTATTTCCTCCAGGCCCTGTATTTAAATTTGTGGCAGTTCAGTATTTCCTCCAGGCCTTGTGTTTAAATTTGTGACAGTCAAGTATTTCCTCCAGGCCCTGTGTTTAAATTTGTGACAGTTCAGTATTTCCTCCAGGCCCTGTGTTTAAATTTGTGACAGTTCAGTATTTCCTCCAGGCCCTGTGTTTAAATTTGTGACAGTTCAGTATTTCCTCCAGGCCTTGTGTTTAAATTTGTGACAGTTCAGTATTTCCTCCAGGCCTTGTGTTTAAATTTGTGACAGTTCAGTATTTCCTCCAGGCCCTGTGTTTAAATTTGTGACAGTTCAGTATTTCCTCCAGGCCTTGTGTTTAAATTTGTGACAGTTCAGTATTTCCTCCAGGCCTTGTGTTTAAATTTGTGACTGTTCAGTATTTCCCTCCAGGCCTTGTGTTTAAATTTGTGACAGTTCAGTATTTCCTCCAGGCCCTGTGTTTAAATTTGTGACAGTTCAGTATTTCCTCCAGGCCCTGTGTTTTAAGTTGTGACAGTTCAGTATTTCCTCCAGGCCTTGTGTTTAAATTTGTGACAGTCAAGTATTTCCTCCAGGCCCTGTGTTTAAATTTGTGACAGTTCAGTATTTCCTCCAGGCCTTGTGTTTAAATTTGTGACAGTTCAGTATTTCCCTCCAGGCCTTGTGTTTAAATTTGTGACAGTTCAGTATTTCCTCCAGGCCCTGTGTTTAAATTTGTGACAGTTCAGTATTTCCTCCAGGCCTTGTGTTTAAATTTGTGACAGTTCAGTATTTCCTCCAGGCCTTGTGTTTAAATTTGTGACAGTTCAGTATTTCCTCCAGGCCCTGTGTTTAAATTTGTGACAGTTCAGTATTTCCTCCAGGCCTTGTGTTTAAATTTGTGACAGTTCAGTATTTCCTCCAGGCCTTGTGTTTAAATTTGTGACAGTCAAGTATTTCCTCCAGGCCCTGTGTTTAAATTTGTGACAGTTCAGTATTTCCTCCAGGCCCTGTGTTTAAATTTGTGACAGTTCAGTATTTCCTCCAGGCCCTGTGTTTAAATTTGTGACAGTTCAGTATTTCCTCCAGGCCTTGTGTTTAAATTTGTGACAGTTCAGTATTTCCTCCAGGCCTTGTGTTTAAATTTGTGACAGTTCAGTATTCCCTCCAGGCCCTGTGTTTAAATTTGTGACAGTTCAGTATTCCCTCTAGGCCTTGTGTTTAAATTTGTGACAGTTCAGTATTTCCTCCAGGCCCTGTGTTTAAAGTTGTGACAGTTCAGTATTTCCTCCAGGCCTTGTGTTTAAATTTGTGACAGTTCAGTATTTCCTCCAGGCCCTGTGTTTAAATTTGTGACAGTTCAGTATTTCCTCCAGGCCCTGTGTTTAAATTTGTGACAGTTCAGTATTTCCTCCAGGCCTTGTGTTTAAATTTGTGACAGTTCAGTATTTCCTCCAGGCCCTGTGTTTAAATTTGTGACAGTTCAGTATTTCCTCCAGGCCCTGTGTTTAAATTTGTGACAGTTCAGTATTTCCTCCAGGCCTTGTGTTTAAATTTGTGACAGTTCAGTACTCCCTCCAGGCCTTGTGTTTAAATTTGTGACAGTTCAGTATTTCCTCCAGGCCCTGTGTTTAAAGTTGTGACAGTTCAGTATTTCCTCCAGGCCTTGTGTTTAAATTTGTGACAGTTCAGTATTTCCTCCAGGCCCTGTGTTTAAATTTGTGACAGTTCAGTATTTCCTCCAGGCCTTGTGTTTAAATTTGTGACAGTTCAGTATTTCCCTCCAGGCCTTGTGTTTAAATTTGTGACAGTTCAGTATTTCCTCCAGGCCCTGTGTTAAAATTTGTGACAGTTCAGTATTTCCTCCAGGCCTTGTGTTTAAATTTGTGACAGTTCAGTATTTCCCTCCAGGCCTTGTGTTTAAATTTGTGACAGTTCAGTATTTCCTCCAGGCCTTGTGTTTAAATTTGTGACAGTTCAGTATTTCCTCCAGGCCTTGTGTTTAAATTTGTGACAGTTCAGTATTTCCTCCAGGCCCTGTGTTTAAATTTGTGACAGTTCAGTATTTCCTCCAGGCCCTGTGTTTAAATTTCTGACAGTTCAGTATTTCCTCCAGACCCTGTGTTTAAATTTGTGACAGTTCAGTATTTCCTCCAGGCCCTGTGTTTAAATTTGTGACAGTTCAGTATTTCCTCCAGGCCCTGTGTTTAAATTTGTGACAGTTCAGTATTTCCTCCAGGCCTTGTGTTTTAATTTTTGACAGTTCAGTATTTCCTCCAGGCCTTGTGTTTAAATTTGTGACAGTTCAGTATTTCCTCCAGGCCCTGTATTTAAATTTGTGACAGTTCAGTATTTCCTCCAGGCCTTGTGTTTTAATTTTTGACAGTTCAGTATTTCCTCCAGGCCTTGTGTTTAAATTTGTGACAGTTCAGTATTTCCTCCAGGCCTTGTGTTTAAATTTGTGACAGTTCAGTATTTCCTCCAGGCCCTGTGTTTAAATTTGTGACAGTTCAGTATTTCCTCCAGGCCCTGTGTTTAAATTTGTGACAGTTCAGTATTTCATCCAGGCCTTGTGTTTAAATTTGTGACAGTTCAGTATTTCCTCCAGGCCTTGTGTTTAAATTTGTGACAGTTCAGTATTTCCTCCAGGCATTGTGTTTAAATTTGTGACAGTTCAGTATTTCCTCCAGGCCCTGTATTTAAATTTGTGACAGTTCAGTATTTCCTCCAGGCCCTGTGTTTAAATTTGTGACAGTTCAGTATTTCCTCCAGGCCCTGTGTTTAAATTTGTGACAGTTCAGTATTTCCTCCAGGCCCTGTGTTTAAATTTGTGACAGTTCAGTATTTCCTCCAGGCCCTGTGTTTAAATTTGTGACAGTTCAGTATTTCCTCCAGGCCCTGTGTTTAAATTTGTGACAGTTCAGTATTTCCTCCAGGCCCTGTGTTTAAATTTGTGACAGTTCAGTATTTCCTCCAGGCCCTGTGTTTAAATTTGTGACAGTTCAGTATTTCCTCCAGGCCTTGTGTTTAAATTTGTGACAGTTCAGTATTTCCTCCAGGCCTTGTGTTTAAATTTGTGACAGTTCAGTATTTCCTCCAGGCCTTGTGTTTAAATTTGTGACAGTTCAGTATTTCCTCCAGGCCTTGTGTTTAAATTTGTGACAGTTCAGTATTCCCTCCAGGCCTTGTGTTTAAATTTGTGACAGTTCAGTATTTCCTCCAGGCCCTGTGTTTCAATTTGTGACAGTTCAGTATTTCCTCCAGGCCTTGTGTTTAAATTTGTGACAGTTCAGTATTCCCTCCAGGCCCTGTGTTTAAATTTGTGACAGTTCAGTATTTCCTCCAGACCCTGTGTTTAAAGTTGTGACAGTTCAGTATTTCCTCCAGGCCTTGTGTTTAAATTTGTGACAGTTCAGTATTTCCTCCAGGCCCTGTGTTTAAATTTGTGACAGTTCAGTATTTCCTCCAGACCCTGTGTTTAAAGTTGTGACAGTTCAGTATTTTCTCCAGGCCTTGTGTTTAAATTTGTGACAGTTCAGTATTTCCTCCAGGCCCTGTGTTTAAATTTGTGACAGTTCAGTATTTCCTCCAGGCCTTGTGTTTAAATTTGTGACAGTTCAGTATTTCCTCCAGGCCCTGTGTTTAAATTTGTGACAGTTCAGTATTTCCTCCAGGCCCTGTGTTTAAATTTGTGACAGTTCAGTATTTCCTCCAGGCCTTGTGTTTAAATTTGTGACAGTTCAGTATTTCCTCCAGGCCCTGTGTTTAAATTTGTGACAGTTCAGTATTTCCTCCAGGCCTTGTGTTTAAATTTGTGACAGTTCAGTATTTCCTCCAGGCCTTGTGTTTAAATTTGTGACAGTTCAGTATTTCCTCCAGGCCCTGTGTTTAAATTTGTGACAGTTCAGTATTTCCTCCAGACCTTGTGTTTAAATTTGTGACAGTTCAGTATTTCCTCCAGGCCTTGTGTTTAAATTTGTGACAGTTCAGTATTTCCTCCAGGCCCTGTGTTTAAATTTGTGACAGTTCAGTATTACTCCAGGCCTTGTGTTTAAATTTGTGACAGTTCAGTATTTCCTCCAGGCCTTGTGTTTAAATTTGTGACAGTTCAGTATTTCCTCCAGGCCCTGTGTTTAAATTTGTGACAGTTCAGTATTTCCTCCAGACCTTGTGTTTAAATTTGTGACAGTTCAGTATTTCCTCCAGGCCTTGTGTTTAAATTTGTGACAGTTCAGTATTTCCTCCAGGCCCTGTGTTTAAATTTGTGACAGTTCAGTATTTCCTCCAGGCCTTGTGTTTAAATTTGTGACAGTTCAGTATTTCCTCCAGGCCTTGTGTTTAAATTTGTGACAGTTCAGTATTTCCTCCAGGCCCTGTGTTTAAATTTGTGACAGTTCAGTATTTCCTCCAGGCCCTGTGTTTAAATTTGTGACAGTTCAGTATTTCCTCCAGGCCTTGTGTTTCAATTTGTGACAGTTCAGTATTTCCTCCAGGCCTCTTGTTTAAATTTGTGACAGTTCAGTATTTCCTCCAGGCCCTGTGTTTAAATTTGTGACAGTTCAGTATTTCCTCCAGGCCCTGTGTTTAAATTTGTGACAGTTCAGTATTTCCTCCAGACCTTGTGTTTAAATTTGTGACAGTTCAGTATTTCCTCCAGGCCTTGTGTTTAAATTTGTGACAGTTCAGTATTTCCTCCAGGCCCTGTGTTTAAATTTGTGACAGTTCAGTATTACTCCAGGCCTTGTGTTTAAATTTGTGACAGTTCAGTATTTCCTCCAGGCCTTGTGTTTAAATTTGTGACAGTTCAGTATTTCCTCCAGGCCCTGTGTTTAAATTTGTGACAGTTCAGTATTTCCTCCAGGCCCTGTGTTTAAATTTGTGACAGTTCAGTATTTCCTCCAGGCCTTGTGTTTCAATTTGTGACAGTTCAGTATTTCCTCCAGGCCTTGTGTTTCAATTTGTGACAGTTCAGTATTTCCTCCAGGCCTTGTGTTTAAATTTGTGACAGTTCAGTATTTCCTCCAGGCCTTGTGCTTAAATTTGTGACAGTTCAGTATTTCCTCCAGGCCTTGTGTTTAAATTTGTAACAGTTCAGTATTTCCTCCAGGCCTTGTGTTTAAATTTGTGACAGTTCAGTATTCCCTCCAGGCCCTGTGTTTAAATTTGTGACAGTTCAGTATTCCCTCCAGGCCCTGTGTTTAAATTTGTGACAGTTCAGTATTTCCTCCAGACCCTGTGTTTAAAGTTGTGACAGTTCAGTATTTCCTCCAGGCCTTGTGTTTAAATTTGTGACAGTTCAGTATTTCCTCCAGGCCTTGTGTTTAAATTTGTGACAGTTCAGTATTTCCTCCAGGCCCTGTGTTTAAATTTGTGACAGTTCAGTATTTCCTCCAGGCCCTGTGTTTAAATTTGTGACAGTTCAGTATTTACTCCAGGCCTTGTGTTTAAATTTGTGACAGATCAGTATTTCCTCCAGGCCTTGTGTTTAAATTTGTGACAGTTCAGTATTTTCTCCAGGCCTTGTGTTTAAATTTGTGACAGTTCAGTATTTCCTCCAGGCCCTGTGTTTAAATTTGTGACAGTTCAGTATTCCCTCCAGGCCCTGTGTTTAAATTTGTGACAGTTCAGTATTCCCTCCAGGCCCTGTGTTTAAATTTGTGACAGTTCAGTATTTCCTCCAGGCCTTGTGTTTAAATTTGTGACAGTTCAGTATTTCCTCCAGGCCCTGTGTTTAAATTTGTGACAGTTCAGTATTTCCTCCAGTCCCTGTGTTTAAATTTGTGACAGTTCAGTATTTCCTCCAGGCCTTGTGTTTAAATTTGTGACAGTTCAGTATTCCCTCCAGGCCCTGTGTTTAAATTTGTGACAGTTCAGTATTCCCTCCAGGCCCTGTGTTTAAATTTGTGACAGTTCAGTATTTCCTCCAGGCCTTGTGTTTAAATTTGTGACAGTTCAGTATTTCCTCCAGGCCCTGTGTTTCAATTTGTGACAGTTCAGTATTTCCTCCAGGCCTTGTGTTTAAATTTGTGACAGTTCAGTATTTCCTCCAGGCCCTGTGTTTAAATTTGTGACAGTTCAGTATTTCCTCCAGACCCTGTGTTTAAAGTTGTGACAGTTCAGTATTTTCTCCAGGCCTTGTGTTTAAATTTGTGACAGTTCAGTATTTCCTCCAGGCCTTGTGTTTAAATTTGTGACAGTTCAGTATTTCCTCCAGGCCTTGTGTTTAAATTTGTGACAGTTCAGTATTTCCTCCAGGCCCTGTGTTTAAATTTGTGACAGTTCAGTATTTCCTCCAGGCCCTGTGTTTAAATTTGTGACAGTTCAGTATTTCCTCCAGGCCTTGTGTTTAAATTTGTGACAGTTCAGTATTTCCTCCAGGCCATGTGTTTAAATTTGTGACAGTTCAGTATTTCCTCCAGGCCTTGTGTTTAAATTTGTGACAGTTCAGTATTTCCTCCAGGCCCTGTATTTAAATTTGTGACAGTTCAGTATTCCCTCCAGGCCTTGTGTTTAAATTTGTGACAGTTCAGTATTTCCTCCAGGCCCTGTGTTTAAATTTGTGACAGTTCAGTATTTCCTCCAGGCCCTGTGTTTAAATTTGTGACAGTTCAGTATTTCCTCCAGACCTTGTGTTTAAATTTGTGACAGTTCAGTATTTCCTCCAGGCCTTGTGTTTAAATTTGTGACAGTTCAGTATTTCCTCCAGGCCCTGTGTTTAAATTTGTGACAGTTCAGTATTTCCTCCAGGCCTTGTGTTTAAATTTGTGACAGTTCAGTATTTCCTCCAGGCCTTGTGTTTAAATTTGTGACAGTTCAGTATTTCCTCCAGGCCCTGTGTTTAAATTTGTGACAGTTCAGTATTTCCTCCAGGCCCTGTGTTGAAATTTGTGACAGTTCAGTATTTCCTCCAGGCCTTGTGTTTCAATTTGTGACAGTTCAGTATTTCCTCCAGGCATTGTGCTTAAATTTGTGACAGTTCAGTATTTCCTCCAGGCCTTGTGTTTAAATTTGTAACAGTTCAGTATTTCCTCCAGGCCTTGTGTTTAAATTTGTGACAGTTCAGTATTCCCTCCAGGCCCTGTGTTTAAATTTGTGACAGTTCAGTATTTCCTCCAGACCCTGTGTTTAAAGTTGTGACAGTTCAGTATTTCCTCCAGGCCTTGTGTTTAAATTTGTGACAGTTCAGTATTTCCTCCAGGCCTTGTGTTTAAATTTGTGACAGTTCAGTATTTCCTCCAGGCCCTGTGTTTAAATTTGTGACAGTTCAGTATTTCCTCCAGACCCTGTGTTTAAAGTTGTGACAGTTCAGTATTTCCTCCAGGCCTTGTGTTTAAATTTGTGACAGTTCAGTATTTCCTCCAGGCCCTGTGTTTAAATTTGTGACAGTTCAGTATTTCCTCCAGGCCCTGTGTTTAAATTTGTGACAGTTCAGTATTTACTCCAGGCCTTGTGTTTAAATTTGTGACAGATCAGTATTTCCTCCAGGCCTTGTGTTTAAATTTGTGACAGTTCAGTATTTTCTCCAGGCCTTGTGTTTAAATTTGTGACAGTTCAGTATTTCCTCCAGGCCCTGTGTTTAAATTTGTGACAGTTCAGTATTTCCCTCCAGGCCTTGTGTTTAAATTTGTGACAGTTCAGTATTCCCTCCAGGCCCTGTGTTTAAATTTGTGACAGTTCAGTATTCCCTCCAGGCCCTGTGTTTAAATTTGTGACAGTTCAGTATTTCCTCCAGGCCTTGTGTTTAAATTTGTGACAGTTCAGTATTTCCTCCAGGCCCTGTGTTTAAATTTGTGACAGTTCAGTATTTCCTCCAGTCCCTGTGTTTAAATTTGTGACAGTTCAGTATTTCCTCCAGGCCTTGTGTTTAAATTTGTGACAGTTCAGTATTCCCTCCAGGCCCTGTGTTTAAATTTGTGACAGTTCAGTATTCCCTCCAGGCCCTGTGTTTAAATTTGTGACAGTTCAGTATTTCCTCCAGGCCTTGTGTTTAAATTTGTGACAGTTCAGTATTTCCTCCAGGCCCTGTGTTTAAATTTGTGACAGTTCAGTATTTCCTCCAGGCCCTGTGTTTAAATTTGTGACAGTTCAGTATTTCCTCCAGGCCCTGTGTTTAAATTTGTGACAGTTCAGTATTTCCTCCAGGCCTTGTGTTTAAATTTGTGACAGTTCAGTATTTCCTCCAGGCCTTGTGTTTAAATTTGTGACAGTTCAGTATTTCCTCCAGGCCTTGTGTTTAAATTTGTGACAGTTCAGTATTTCCTCCAGGCCTTGTGTTTAAATTTGTGACAGTTCAGTATTTCCTCCAGGCCCTGTGTTTAAATTTGTGACAGTTCAGTATTTCTTCCAGGCCTTGTGTTTAAATTTGTGACAGTTCAGTATTTCCTCCAGGCCTTGTGTTTAAATTTGTGACTGTTCAGTATTTCCTCCAGGCCTTGTGTTTAAATTTGTGACAGTTCAGTATTTCTTCCAGGCCTTGTGTTTAAATTTGTGACAGTTCAGTATTTCCTCCAGGCCTTGTGTTTAAATTTGTGACAGTTCAGTATTTCCTCCAGGCCTTGTGTTTAAATTTGTGACAGTTCAGTATTTCTTCCAGGCCTTGTGTTTAAATTTGTGACAGTTCAGTATTTCCTCCAGGCCTTGTGTTTAAATTTGTGACAGTTCAGTATTTCCTCCAGGCCCTGTGTTTAAATTTGTGACAGTTCAGTATTTCCTCCAGGCCCTGTGTTTAAATTTGTGACAGTTCAGTATTTCCTCCAGGCCCTGTATTTAAATTTGTGACAGTTCAGTATTTCCTCCAGGCCCTGTGTTTAAATTTGTGACAGTTCAGTATTTCCTCCAGGCCTTGTGTTTAAATTTGTGACAGTTCAGTATTTCTTCCAGGCCTTGTGTTTAAATTTGTGACAGTTCAGTATTTCCCTCCAGGCCCTGTATTTAAATTTGTGACAGTTCAGTATTTCCTCCAGGCCTTGTGTTTAAATTTGTGACAGTTCAGTATTTCCTCCAGGCCCTGTATTTAAATTTGTGACAGTTCAGTATTTCCTCCAGGCCTTGTGTTTAAATTTGTGACAGTTCAGTATTTCCTCCAGGCCCTGTGTTTAAATTTGTGACAGTTCAGTATTTCCTCCAGACCCTGTGTTTAAATTTGTGACAGTTCAGTATTTCCTCCAGGCCTTGTGTTTAAATTTGTGACAGTTCAGTATTTCCTCCAGGCCCTGTGTTTAAATTTGTGACAGTTCAGTATTTCCTCCAGACCCTGTGTTTAAATTTGTGACAGTTCAGTATTTCCTCCAGGCCTTGTGTTTAAATTTGTGACAGTTCAGTATTTCCTCCAGGCCCTGTGTTTAAATTTGTGACAGTTCAGTATTTCCTCCAGACCCTGTGTTTAAATTTGTGACAGTTCAGTATTTCCTCCAGGCCTTGTGTTTAAATTTGTGACAGTTCAGTATTTCCTCCAGGCCCTGTGTTTAAATTTCTGACAGTTCAGTATTTCCTCCAGGCCCTGTGTTTAAATTTGTGACAGTTCAGTATTTCTTCCAGGCCTTGTGTTTAAATTTGTGACAGTTCAGTATTTCCTCCAGGCCTTGTGTTTAAATTTGTGACAGTTCAGTATTTCCTCCAGGCCCTGTGTTTAAATTTGTGACAGTTCAGTATTTCCTCCAGGCCCTGTGTTTAAATTTGTGAGAGTTCAGTATTTCCTCCAGGCCCTGTATTTAAATTTATGACAGTTCAGTATTTCCTCCAGGCCCTGTGTTTAAATTTGTGGCAGTTCAGTATTTCCTCCAGGCCTTGTGTTTAAATTTGTGACAGTTCAGTATTTCTTCCAGGCCTTGTGTTTAAATTTGTGACAGTTCAGTATTTCCTCAAGGCCTTGTGTTTAAATTTGTGACAGTTCAGTATTTCCTCCAGGCCTTGTGTTTAAATTTGTGACAGTTCAGTATTTCCTCCAGTCCCTGTGTTTAAATTTGTGACAGTTCAGTATTTCCTCAAGGCCTTGTGTTTAAATTTGTGACAGTTCAGTATTTCCTCCAGGCCTTGTGTTTAAATTTGTGACAGTTCAGTATTTCCTCCAGTCCCTGTGTTTAAATTTGTGACAGTTCAGTATTTACTCCAGGCCTTGTGTTTAAATTTGTGACAGTTCAGTATTTCCTCCAGGCCTTGTGTTTAAATTTGTGAGAGTTCAGTATTTCCTCCAGGCCCTGTGTTTAAATTTGTGACAGTTCAGTATTTCCTCCAGGCCCTGTATTTAAATTTGTGACAGTTCAGTATTTCCTCCAGGACCTGTGTTTAAATTTGTGACAGTTCAGTATTTCCTTCAGACCCTGTGTTTAAATTTGTGACAGTTCAGTATTTCCTCCAGACCTTGTGTTTAAATTTGTTACAGTTCAGTATTTCTTCCAGGCCTTGTGTTTAAATTTGTGACAGTTCAGTATTTACTCCAGGCACTGTGTTTAAATTTGTGACAGTTCAGTATTTCCTTCAGACCCTGTGTTTAAATTTGTGACAGTTCAGTATTTCCTCCAGACCTTGTGTTTAAATTTGTTACAGTTCAGTATTTCTTCCAGGCCTTGTGTTTAAATTTGTGACAGTTCAGTATTTCCTCCAGGCCTTGTGTTTAAATTTGTGACAGTTCAGTATTTCTTCCAGGCCTTGTGTTTAAATTTGTGACAGTTCAGTATTTCCTCCAGGCCTTGTGTTTAAATTTGTGACAGTTCAGTATTTACTCCAGGCCTTGTGTTTAAATTTGTGACAGTTCAGTATTTCCTCCAGTCCTTGTGTTTAAATTTGTGACAGTTCAGTATTTCCTCCAGGCCTTGTGTTTAAATTTGTGACAGTTCAGTATTTCCTCCAGGCCTTGTGTTTAAATTTGTGACAGTTCAGTATTTCCTCCAGGCCTTGTGTTTAAATTTGTGACAGTTCAGTATTTCCTCCAGGCCTTGTGTTTAAATTTGTGACAGTTCAGTATTTCCTCCAGGCCCTGTGTTTAAATTTGTGACAGTTCAGTATTTCCTCCAGGCCTTGTGTTTAAATTTGTGACAGTTCAGTATTTCCTCCAGGCCCTGTGTTTAAATTTGTGACAGTTCAGTATTTCCTCCAGGCCCTGTGTTTAAATTTGTGACAGTTCAGTATTTCCTCCAGGCCCTGTATTTAAATTTGTGACAGTTCAGTATTTCCTCCAGGCCCTGTGTTTAAATTTGTGACAGTTCAGTATTTCCTCCAGGCCTTGTGTTTAAATTTGTGACAGTTCAGTATTTCTTCCAGGCCTTGTGTTTAAATTTGTGACAGTTCAGTATTTCCTCAAGGCCTTGTGTTTAAATTTGTGACAGTTCAGTATTTCCTCCAGGCCCTGTGTTTAAATTTGTGACAGTTCAGTATTTCCTCCAGGCCCTGTGTTTAAATTTGTGAGAGTTCAGTATTTCCTCCAGGCCCTGTATTTAAATTTGTGACAGTTCAGTATTTCCTCCAGGCCCTGTGTTTAAATTTGTGGCAGTTCAGTATTTCCTCCAGGCCTTGTGTTTAAATTTATGACAGTTCAGTATTTCCTCCAGGCCCTGTGTTTAAATTTGTGGCAGTTCAGTATTTCCTCCAGGCCTTGTGTTTAAATTTGTGACAGTTCAGTATTTCCTCCAGGCCTTGTGTTTAAATTTGTGACAGTTCAGTATTTCCTCCAGGCCTTGTGTTTAAATTTGTGACAGTTCAGTATTTCTTCCAGGCCTTGTGTTTAAATTTGTGACAGTTCAGTATTTCCTCAAGGCCTTGTGTTTAAATTTGTGACAGTTCAGTATTTCTTCCAGGCCTTGTGTTTAAATTTGTGACAGTTCAGTATTTCCTCCAGGCCTTGTGTTTAAATTTGTGACAGTTCAGTATTTCCTCCAGTCCCTGTGTTTAAATTTGTGACAGTTCAGTATTTACTCCAGGCCTTGTGTTTAAATTTGTGACAGTTCAGTATTTCCTCCAGGCCCTGTGTTTAAATTTGTGACAGTTCAGTATTTCCTCCAGGCCTTGTGTTTAAATTTGTGAGAGTTCAGTATTTCCTCCAGGCCCTGTGTTTAAATTTGTGACAGTTCAGTATTTCCTCCAGGCCCTGTATTTAAATTTGTGACAGTTCAGTATTTCCTCCAGGACCTGTGTTTAAATTTGTGACAGTTCAGTATTTCCTTCAGACCCTGTGTTTAAATTTGTGACAGTTCAGTATTTCCTCCAGACCTTGTGTTTAAATTTGTTACAGTTCAGTATTTCTTCCAGGCCTTGTGTTTAAATTTGTGACAGTTCAGTAATTCCTCCAGGCCCTGTGTTTAAATTTGTGACAGTTCAGTATTTCCTCCAGGCCTTGTGTTTAAATTTGTGACAGTTCAGTATTTCCTCCAGGCCTTGTGTTTAAATTTGTGACAGTTCAGTATTTCTTCCAGGCCTTGTGTTTAAATTTGTGACAGTTCAGTATTTCCTCCAGGCCTTGTGTTTAAATTTGTGACAGTTCAGTATTTCCTCCAGGCCTTGTGTTTAAATTTGTGACAGTTCAGTATTTCCTCCAGGCCTTGTGTTTAAATTTGTGACAGTTCAGTATTTCCTCCAGGCCTTGTGTTTAAATTTGTGACAGTTCAGTATTCCCTCCAGGCCTTGTGTTTAAATTTGTGACTGTTCAGTATTTCCTCCAGGCCTTGTGTTTAAATTTGTGACTGTTCAGTATTTCCTCCAGGCCTTGTGTTTAAATTTGTGACAGTTCAGTATTTCCTCCAGGCCCTGTGTTTAAAGTTGTGACAGATCAGTATTTCCTCCAGGCCTTGTGTTTAAATTTGTGACAGTTCAGTATTTCCTCCAGGCCTTGTGTTTAAATTTGTGACAGTTCAGTATTTCCTCCAGGCCTTGTGTTTAAATTTGTGACAGTTCAGTATTTCCTCCAGGCCTTGTGGTTAAATTTGTGACAGTTCAGTATTTCTTCCAGGCCTTGTGTTTAAATTTGTGACAGTTCAGTATTTCCTCCAGGCCTTGTGTTTAAATTTGTGACAGTTCAGTATTTCCTCCAGGCCTTGTGTTTAAATTTGTGACAGTTCAGTATTTCTTCCAGGCCTTGTGTTTAAATTTGTGACAGTTCAGTATTTCCTCCAGGCCTTGTGTTTAAATTTGTGACAGTTCAGTATTTCCTCCAGGCCTTGTGTTTAAATTTGTGACAGTTCAGTATTTCCTCCAGGCCCTGTGTTTAAATTTCTGACAGTTCAGTATTTCCTCCAGGCCCTGTGTTTAAATTTGTGACAGTTCAGTATTTCTTCCAGGCCTTGTGTTTACATTTGTGACAGTTCAGTATTTCCTCCAGGCCTTGTGTTTAAATTTGTGACAGTTCAGTATTTCTTCCAGGCCTTGTGTTTAAATTTGTGACAGTTCAGTATTTCCTCCAGGCCTTGTGTTTAAATTTGTGACAGTTCAGTATTTCCTCCAGGCCCTGTGTTTAAATTTGTGACAGTTCAGTATTTCCTCCAGACCTTGTGTTTAAATTTGTTACAGTTCAGTATTTCCTCCAGGCCTTGTGTTTAAATTTGTGACAGTTCAGTATTTCCTCCAGGCCTTGTGTTTAAATTTGTGACAGTTCAGTATTTCCTCCAGGCCCTGTGTTTAAATTTGTGACAGTTCAGTATTTCCTCCAGGCCTTGTGTTTAAATTTGTGACAGTTCAGTATTTCCTCCAGGCCTTGTGTTTAAATTTCTGACAGTTCAGTATTTCTTCCAGGCCTTGTGTTTAAATTTGTGACAGTTCAGTATTTCTTCCAGGCCTTGTGTTTAAATTTGTGACAGTTCAGTATTTCCTCCAGGCCTTGTGTTTAAATTTGTGACAGTTCAGTATTTCCTCCAGGCCTTGCGTTTAAATTTGTGACAGTTCAGTATTCCCTCCAGGCCCTGTGTTTAAATTTGTGACAGTTCAGTATTTCCTCCAGGCCTTGTGTTTAAATTTGTGACAGTTCAGTATTCCCTCCAGGCCTTGTGTTTAAATTTGTGACTGTTCAGTATTTCCTCCAGGCCTTGTGTTTAAATTTGTGACTGTTCAGTATTTCCTCCAGGCCTTGTGTTTAAATTTGTGACAGTTCAGTATTTCCTCCAGGCCCTGTGTTTAAAGTTGTGACAGATCAGTATTTCCTCCAGGCCTTGTGTTTAAATTTGTGACAGTTCAGTATTTCCTCCAGGCCTTGTGTTTAAATTTGTGACAGTTCAGTATTTCTTCCAGGCCTTGTGTTTAAATTTGTGACAGTTCAGTATTTCCTCCAGGCCTTGTGTTTAAATTTGTGACAGTTCAGTATTTCCTCCAGGCCTTGTGTTTAAATTTGTGACAGTTCAGTATTTCTTCCAGACCTTGTGTTTAAATTTGTGACAGTTCAGTATTTCCTCCAGGCCTTGTGTTTAAATTTGTGACAGTTCAGTATTTCCTCCAGGCCTTGTGTTTAAATTTGTGACAGTTCAGTATTTCCTCCAGGCCCTGTGTTTAAATTTCTGACAGTTCAGTATTTCCTCCAGGCCCTGTGTTTAAATTTGTGACAGTTCAGTATTTCTTCCAGGCCTTGTGTTTAAATTTGTGACAGTTCAGTATTTCCTCCAGGCATTGTGTTTAAATTTGTGACAGTTCAGTATTTCTTCCAGGCCTTGTGTTTAAATTTGTGACAGTTCAGTATTTCCTCCAGGCCTTGTGTTTAAATTTGTGACAGTTCAGTATTTCCTCCAGGCCCTGTGTTTAAATTTGTGACAGTTCAGTATTTCCTCCAGGCCCTGTGTTTAAATTTGTGACAGTTCAGTATTTCCTCCAGGCCCTGTATTTAAATTTGTGACAGTTCAGTATTTCCTCCAGGCCCTGTGTTTAAATTTGTGACAGTTCAGTATTTCCTCCAGGCCTTGTGTTTAAATTTGTGACAGTTCAATATTTCTTCCAGGCCTTGTGTTTAAATTTGTGACAGTTCAGTATTTCCCTCCAGGCCTTGTGTTTAAATTTGTGACAGTTCAGTATTTCCTCCAGGCCCTGTGTTTAAATTTGTGACAGTTCAGTATTTCCTCCAGACCCTGTGTTTAAATTTGTGACAGTTCAGTATTTCCTCCAGACCCTGTGTTTAAATTTGTGACAGTTCAGTATTTCCTCCAGGCCTTGTGTTTAAATTTGTGACAGTTCAGTATTTCCTCCAGGCCCTGTATTTAAATTTGTGACAGTTCAGTATTTCCTCCAGGCCTTGTGTTTAAATTTGTGACAGTTCAGTATTTCCTCCAGGCCCTGTGTTTAAATTTCTGACAGTTCAGTATTTCCTCCAGGCCCTGTGTTTAAATTTGTGACAGTTCAGTATTTCTTCCAGGCCTTGTGTTTAAATTTGTGACAGTTCAGTATTTCCTCCAGGCCTTGTGTTTAAATTTGTGACAGTTCAGTATTTCTTCCAGGCCTTGTGTTTAAATTTGTGACAGTTCAGTATTTCCTCCAGGCCTTGTGTTTAAATTTGTGACAGTTCAGTATTTCCTCCAGTCCTTGTGTTTAAATTTGTGACAGTTCAGTATTTCCTCCAGGCCTTGTGTTTAAATTTGTGACAGTTCAGTATTTCCTCCAGGCCTTGTGTTTAAATTTGTGACAGTTCAGTATTTCCTCCAGACCCTGTGTTTAAATTTGTGACAGTTCAGTATTTCCTCCAGGCCTTGTGTTTAAATTTGTGACAGTTCAGTATTCCCTCCAGGCCTTGTGTTTAAATTTGTGACAGTTCAGTATTTCCTCCAGACCCTGTGTTTAAATTTGTGACAGTTCAGTATTTCCTCCAGGCCTTGTGTTTAAATTTGTGACAGTTCAGTATTTCCTCCAGACCCTGTGTTTAAATTTGTGACAGTTCAGTATTTCCTCCAGGCCCTGTGTTTAAATTTGTGACAGTTCAGTATTTCCTCCAGGCCTTGTGTTTAAATTTGTGACAGTTCAGTATTTCCTCCAGGCCTTGTGTTTAAATTTGTGACAGTTCAGTATTTCCTCCAGGCCCTGTGTTTAAATTTGTGACAGTTCAGTATTTCCTCCAGGCCTTGTGTTTAAATTTGTGACAGTTCAGTATTTCCTCCAGGCCCTGTGTTTAAATTTGTGACAGTTCAGTATTTCCTCCAGGCCCTGTGTTTAAATTTGTGACAGTTCAGTATTTCCTCCAGGCCCTGTATTTAAATTTGTGACAGTTCAGTATTTCCTCCAGGCCCTGTGTTTAAATTTGTGACAGTTCAGTATTTCCTCCAGGCCTTGTGTTTAAATTTGTGACAGTTCAGTATTTCTTCCAGGCCTTGTGTTTAAATTTGTGACAGTTCAGTATTTCCTCAAGGCCTTGTGTTTAAATTTGTGACAGTTCAGTATTTCCTCCAGGCCCTGTGTTTAAATTTGTGACAGTTCAGTATTTCCTCCAGGCCCTGTGTTTAAATTTGTGAGAGTTCAGTATTTCCTCCAGGCCCTGTATTTAAATTTGTGACAGTTCAGTATTTCCTCCAGGCCTTGTGTTTAAATTTGTGACAGTTCAGTATTTCCTCCAGGCCCTGTGTTTAAATTTGTGACAGTTCAGTATTTCCTCCAGGCCCTGTGTTTAAATTTGTGACAGTTCAGTATTTCCTCCAGGCCCTGTATTTAAATTTGTGACAGTTCAGTATTCCCTCCAGGCCCTGTGTTTAAATTTGTGACAGTTCAGTATTTCCTCCAGGCCTTGTGTTTAAATTTGTGGCAGTTCAGTATTTCCTCCAGGCCTTGTGTTTAAATTTATGACAGTTCAGTATTTCCTCCAGGCCCTGTGTTTAAATTTGTGGCAGTTCAGTATTTCCTCCAGGCCTTGTGTTTAAATTTGTGACAGTTCAGTATTTCCTCCAGGCCCTGTGTTTAAATTTGTGACAGTTCAGTATTTCCTCCAGGCCTTGTGTTTAAATTTGTGAGAGTTCAGTATTTCCTCCAGGCCCTGTGTTTAAATTTGTGACAGTTCAGTATTTCCTCCAGGCCCTGTATTTAAATTTGTGACAGTTCAGTATTTCCTCCAGGACCTGTGTTTAAATTTGTGACAGTTCAGTATTTCCTTCAGACCCTGTGTTTAAATTTGTGACAGTTCAGTATTTCCTCCAGGCCTTGTGTTTAAATTTGTGACAGTTCAGTATTTCCTCCAGGCCTTGTGTTTAAATTTGTGACAGTTCAGTATTTCTTCCAGGCCTTGTGTTTAAATTTGTGACAGTTCAGTATTTCTTCCAGGCCTTGTGTTTAAATTTGTGACAGTTCAGTATTTCCTCCAGGCCTTGTGTTTAAATTTGTGACAGTTCAGTATTCCCTCCAGGCCCTGTGTTTAAATTTGTGACAGTTCAGTATTTCCTCCAGGCCTTGTGTTTAAATTTGTGACAGTTCAGTATTCCCTCCAGGCCTTGTGTTTAAATTTGTGACAGTTCAGTATTTCCTCCAGGCCTTGTGTTTAAATTTGTGACAGTTCAGAATTTCCTCCAGGCCTTGTGTTTAAATTTGTGACAGTTCAGTATTTCCTCCAGGCCTTGTGTTTAAATTTGTGACAGTTCAGTATTCCCTCCAGGCCCTGTGTTTAAATTTGTGACAGTTCAGTATTTCCTCCAGGCCTTGTGTTTAAATTTGTGACAGTTCAGTATTTCCCTCCAGGCCTTGTGTTTAAATTTGTGACAGTTCAGTATTTCCTCCAGGCCCTGTGTTTAAATTTGTGAGAGTTCAGTATTTCCTCCAGGCCCTGTATTTAAATTTGTGACAGTTCAGTATTTCCTCCAGGCCTTGTGTTTAAATTTGTGACAGTTCAGTATTTCCTCCAGGCCCTGTGTTTAAATTTGTGACAGTTCAGTATTTCCTCCAGGCCCTGTATTTAAATTTGTGACAGTTCAGTATTCCCTCCAGGCCCTGTGTTTAAATTTGTGACAGTTCAGTATTTCCTCCAGGCCTTGTGTTTAAATTTGTGGCAGTTCAGTATTTCCTCCAGGCCTTGTGTTTAAATTTATGACAGTTCAGTATTTCCTCCAGGCCCTGTGTTTAAATTTGTGGCAGTTCAGTATTTCCTCCAGGCCTTGTGTTTAAATTTGTGACAGTTCAGTATTTCCTCCAGGCCCTGTGTTTAAATTTGTGACAGTTCAGTATTTCCTCCAGGCCTTGTGTTTAAATTTGTGAGAGTTCAGTATTTCCTCCAGGCCCTGTGTTTAAATTTGTGACAGTTCAGTATTTCCTCCAGGCCCTGTATTTAAATTTGTGACAGTTCAGTATTTCCTCCAGGACCTGTGTTTAAATTTGTGACAGTTCAGTATTTCCTTCAGACCCTGTGTTTAAATTTGTGACAGTTCAGTATTTCCTCCAGACCTTGTGTTTAAATTTGTTACAGTTCAGTATTTCCTCCAGGCCTTGTGTTTAAATTTGTGACAGTTCAGTATTTCCTCCAGGCCTTGTGTTTAAATTTGTGACAGTTCAGTATTTCCTCCAGGCCCTGTGTTTAAATTTGTGACAGTTCAGTATTTCCTCCAGGCCTTGTGTTTAAATTTGTGACAGTTCAGTATTTCCTCCAGGCCTTGTGTTTAAATTTGTGACAGTTCAGTATTTCCTCCAGGCCTTGTGTTTAAATTTGTGACAGTTCAGTATTTCTTCCAGGCCTTGTGTTTAAATTTGTGACAGTTCAGTATTTCTTCCAGGCCTTGTGTTTAAATTTGTGACAGTTCAGTATTTCCTCCAGGCCTTGTGTTTAAATTTGTGACAGTTCAGTATTCCCTCCAGGCCCTGTGTTTAAATTTGTGACAGTTCAGTATTTCCTCCAGGCCTTGTGTTTAAATTTGTGACAGTTCAGTATTCCCTCCAGGCCTTGTGTTTAAATTTGTGACAGTTCAGTATTTCCTCCAGGCCTTGTGTTTAAATTTGTGACAGTTCAGAATTTCCTCCAGGCCTTGTGTTTAAATTTGTGACAGTTCAGTATTTCCTCCAGGCCTTGTGTTTAAATTTGTGACAGTTCAGTATTCCCTCCAGGCCCTGTGTTTAAATTTGTGACAGTTCAGTATTTCCTCCAGGCCTTGTGTTTAAATTTGTGACAGTTCAGTATTTCCCTCCAGGCCTTGTGTTTAAATTTGTGACAGTCCAGTATTTCCTCCAGACCCTGTGTTTAAATTTGTGGCAGTTCAGTATTTCCCTCCAGGCCTTGTGTTTAAATTTGTGACAGTTCAGTATTTCCCTCCAGGCCTTGTGTTTAAATTTGTGGCAGTTCAGTATTCCCTCCAGGCCTTGTGTTTAAATTTGTGACAGTTCAGTATTTCTTCCAGGCCTTGTGTTTAAATTTGTGACAGTTCAGTATTTCCTCCAGGCCTTGTGTTTAAATTTGTGACAGTTCAGTATTTCCTCCAGGCCCTGTGTTTAAATTTGTGACAGTTCAGTATTTCCTCCAGGCCCTGTGTTTAAATTTGTGAGAGTTCAGTATTTCCTCCAGGCCCTGTATTTAAATTTGTGACAGTTCAGTATTTCCTCCAGGCCCTGTGTTTAAATTTGTGACAGTTCAGTATTTCCTCCAGGCCCTGTATTTAAATTTGTGACAGTTCAGTATTTCCTCCAGGACCTGTGTTTAAATTTGTGACAGTTCAGTATTTCCTCCAGGCCTTGTGTTTAAATTTGTGACAGTTCAGTATTTCCTCCAGGCCTTGTGTTTAAATTTGTGACAGTTCAGTATTTCCTCCAGGCCTTGTATTTAAATTTGTAACAGTTCAGTATTTCCTCCAGGCCTTGTGTTTAAATTTGTGACAGTTCAGTATTTCCTCCAGGCCCTGTGTTTAAATTTGTGACAGTTCAGTATTTCCTCCAGGCCTTGTGTTTAAATTTGTGACAGTTCAGTATTTCCTCCAGGCCTTGTATTTAAATTTGTAACAGTTCAGTATTTCCTCCAGGCCTTGTGTTTAAATTTGTGACAGTTCAGTATTTCCTCCAGGCCCTGTGTTTAAATTTGTGACAGTTCAGTATTTCCTCCAGGCCCTGTGTTTAAATTTGTGAGAGTTCAGTATTTCCTCCAGGCCCTGTATTTAAATTTGTGACAGTTCAGTATTTCCTCCAGGCCCTGTGTTTAAATTTGTGACAGTTCAGTATTTCCTCCAGGCCCTGTATTTAAATTTGTGACAGTTCAGTATTTCCTCCAGGACCTGTGTTTAAATTTGTGACAGTTCAGTATTTCCTCCAGGCCTTGTGTTTAAATTTGTGACAGTTCAGTATTTCCTGCAGACCCTGTGTTTAAATTTGTGACAGTTCAGTATTTCCTCCAGACCTTGTGTTTAAATTTGTTACAGTTCAGTATTTCCTCCAGGCCTTGTGTTTAAATTTGTGACAGTTCAGTATTTCCTCCAGGCCTTGTGTTTAAATTTGCGACAGTTCAGTATTTCCTCCAGGCCCTGTGTTTAAATTTGTGACAGTTCAGTATTTCCTCCAGGCCCTGTGTTTAAATTTGTGACAGTTCAGTATTTCCTCCAGGCCTTGTGTTTAAATTTGTGACAGTTCAGTATTTCCTCCAGGCCTTGTGTTTAAATTTGTGACAGTTCAGTATTTCTTCCAGGCCTTGTGTTTAAATTTGTGACAGTTCAGTATTTCCTCCAGGCCCTGTGTTTAAATTTGTGACAGTTCAGTATTTCCTCCAGGCCCTGTGTTTAAATTTGTGACAGTTCAGTATTTCCTCCAGGCCTTGTGTTTAAATTTGTGACAGTTCAGTATTTCCTCCAGGCCTTGTGTTTAAATTTGTGACAGTTCAGTATTACCTCCAGGCCCAGTGTTTAAATTTGTGACAGTTCAGTATTTCCTCCAGGCCTTGTGTTTAAATTTGTGACAGTTCAGTATTTCTTCCAGGCCTTGTGTTTAAATTTGTGACAGTTCAGTATTTCCTCCAGGCCTTGTGTTTAAATTTGTGACAGTTCAGTATTTCCTCCAGGCCTTGTGTTTAAATTTGTGACAGTTCAGTTTTCCCTCCAGGCCCTGTGTTTAAATTTGTGACAGTTCAGTATTTCCTCCAGGCCTTGTGTTTAAATTTGTGACAGTTCAGTATTTCCTCCAGGCCTTGTGTTTAAATTTGTGACAGTTCAGTTTTCCCTCCAGGCCCTGTGTTTAAATTTGTGACAGTTCAGTATTTCCTCCAGGCCTTGTGTTTAAATTTGTGACAGTTCAGTATTTCCTCCAGGCCTTGTGTTTAAATTTGTGACAGTTCAGTTTTCCCTCCAGGCCCTGTGTTTAAATTTGTGACAGTTCAGTATTTCCTCCAGGCCTTGTGTTTAAATTTGTGACAGTTCAGTATTTCCTCCAGGCCTTGTGTTTAAATTTGTGACAGTTCAGTATTTCCTCCAGGCCTTGTGTTTAAATTTGTGACAGTTCAGTTTTCCCTCCAGGCCCTGTGTTTAAATTTGTGACAGTTCAGTATTTCCTCCAGGCCTTGTGTTTAAATTTGTGACAGTTCAGTATTTCCTCCAGGCCTTGTGTTTAAATTTGTGACAGTTCAGTATTTCCTCCAGGCCTTGTGTTTAAATTTGTGACAGTTCAGTTTTCCCTCCAGGCCCTGTGTTTAAATTTGTGACAGTTCAGTATTTCCTCCAGGCCTTGTGTTTAAATTTGTGACAGTTCAGTATTTCCTCCAGGCCTTGTGTTTAAATTTGTGACAGTTCAGTATTCCCTCCAGGCCTTGTGTTTAAATTTGTGACAGTTCAGTATTCCCTCCAGGCCTTGTGTTTAAATTTGTGACAGTTCAGTATTTCCTCCAGGCCTTGTGTTTAAATTTGTGAAAGTTCAGTATTTCCTCCAGGCCTTGTGTTTAAATTTGTGACAGTTCAGTATTTCCTCCAGGCCCTGTGTTTAAATTTGTGACAGTTCAGTATTTCCTCCAGCCCCTGTGTTTAAATTTGTGACAGTTCAGTATTTCCTCCAGGCCCTGTATTTTAATTTGTGACAGTTCAGTATTTCCTCCAGGCCTTGTGTTTAAATTTGTGACAGTTCAGTATTTCCTCCAGGCCTTGTGTTTAAATTTGTGACAGTTCAGTATTTCCTCCAGGCCTTGTGTTTAAATTTGTGACAGTTTAGTATTCCCTCCAGGCCCTGTGTTTAAATTTGTGACAGTTCAGTATTTCCTCCAGGCCCTGTGTTTAAATTTGTGACAGTTCAGTATTTCCTCCAGGCCCTGTGTTTAAATTTGTGACAGTTCAGTATTTCCTCCAGGCCTTGTGTTTAAATTTGTGACAGTTCAGTATTTCCTCCAGGCCCTGTGTTTAAATTTGTGACAGTTCAGTATTTCCTCCAGGCCTTGTGTTTAAATTTGTGACAGTTCAGTATTTCCTCCAGACCCTGTGTTTAAATTTGTGACAGTTCAGTATTTCCTCCAGGCCATGTGTTTAAATTTGTGACAGTTCAGTATTTCCTCCAGGCCTTGTGTTTAAATTTGTGACAGTTCAGTATTTCCTCCAGGCCCTGTGTTTAAATTTGTGACAGTTCAGTATTTCCTCCAGGCCTTGTGTTTAAATTTGTGACAGTTCAGTATTTCCTCCAGGCCTTGTGTTTAAATTTGTGACAGTTCAGTATTTCCTCCAGGCCCTGTGTTTAAATTTGTGACAGTTCAGTATTTCCTCCAGGCCTTGTGTTTAAATTTGTGACATTTCAGTATTTCTTCCAGGCCTTGTGTTTAAATTTGTGACAGTTCAGTATTTCTTCCAGGCCTTGTGTTTAAATTTGTGACAGTTCAGTATTTCCTCCAGGCCTTGTGTTTAAATTTGTGACAGTTCAGTATTTCCTCCAGGCCTTGTGTTTAAATTTGTGACAGTTCAGTATTTCTTCCAGGCCTTGTGTTTAAATTTGTGACAGTTCAGTATTTCCTCCAGGCCCTGTGTTTAAATTTGTGACAGTTCAGTATTTCTTCCAGGCCTTGTGTTTAAATTTGTGACAGTTCAGTATTTCCTCCAGGCCCTGTGTTTAAATTTGTGACAGTTCAGTATTTCATCCAGGCCCTGTGTTTAAATTTGTGACAGTTCAGTATTTCCTCCAGGCCTTGTGTTTAAATTTGTGACAGTTCAGTATTTCTTCCAGGCCTTGTGTTTAAATTTGTGACAGTTCAGTATTTCTTCCAGGCCTTGTGTATAAATTTGTGACAGTTCAGTATTCCCTCCAGGCCTTGTGTTTAAATTTGTGACAGTTCAGTATTTCCTCCAGGCCCTGTGTTTAAATTTGTGACAGTTCAGTATTCCCTCCAGGCCCTGTGTTTAAATTTGTGACAGTACAGTATTTCCTCCAGGCATTGTGCTTAAATTGTGACAGTTCAGTATTTCCTCCAGTCCCTGTGTTTAAATTTGTGACAGTTCAGTATTCCCTCCAGGCCTTGTGTTTAAATTTGTGACAGTTCAGTATTCCCTCCAGGCCTTGTGTTTAAATTTGTGACAGTTCAGTATTCCCTCCAGGCCTTGTGTTTAAATTTGTGACAGTTCAGTATTCCCTCCAGGCCTTGTGTTTAAATTTGTGACAGTTCAGTATTCCCTCCAGGCCTTGTGTTTAAATTTGTGACAGTTCAGTATTTCCTCCAGGCCTTGTGTTTAAATTTGTGACAGTTCAGTATTTCCTCCAGGCCTTGTGTTTAAATTTGTGACAGTTCAGTATTTCCTCCAGGCCTTGTGTTTAAATTTGTGACAGTTCAGTATTTCCTCCAGGCCTTGTGTTTAAATTTGTGACAGTTCAGTATTTCCCTCCAGGCCCTGTGTTTAAAGTTGTGACAGTTCAGTATTTCCTCCAGGCCTTGTGTTTAAATTTGTGACAGTTCAATATTTCCCCCAGGACCTGTGTTTAAAGTTGTGACAGTTCAGTATTTACTCCAGGCCCCTGTGTTTAAAGTTGTGGCAGTTCAGTATTTCTTCCAGGCCCTGTGTTTAAATTTGTGACAGTTCAGTATTTCCTCCAGGCCCTGTATTTAAATTTGTGACAGTTCAGTATTTCCTCCAGGACCTGTGTTTAAATTTGTGACAGTTCAGTATTTCCTTCAGACCCTGTGTTTAAATTTGTGACAGTTCAGTATTTCCTCCAGGCCTTGTGTTTAAATTTGTGACAGTTCAGTATTTCCTCCAGGCCTTGTGTTTAAATTTGTGACAGTTCAGTATTTCCTCCAGGCCCTGTGTTTAAATTTGTGACAGTTCAGTATTTCCTCCAGGCCCTGTGTTTAAATTTGTGACAGTTCAGTATTTCCTCCAGGCCTTGTGTTTAAATTTGTGACAGTTCAGTATTTCCTCCAGGCCTTGTGTTTAAATTTGTGACAGTTCAGTATTTCTTCCAGGCCTTGTGTTTAAATTTGTGACAGTTCAGTATTTCCTCCAGGCCTTGTGTTTAAATTTGTGACAGTTCAGTATTTCTTCCAGGCCTTGTGTTTAAATTTGTGACAGTTCAGTATTCCCTCCAGGCCTTGTGTTTAAATTTGTGACAGTTCAGTATTTCCTCCAGGCCTTGTGTTTAAATTTGTGACAGTTCAGTATTTCCTCCAGGCCCTGTGTTTAAATTTCTGACAGTTCAGTATTTCCTCCAGGCCTTGTGTTTAAATTTGTGACAGTTCAGTATTTCCTCCAGGCCTTGTGTTTAAATTTGTGACAGTTCAGTATTCCCTCCAGGCCTTGTGTTTAAATTTGTGACAGTTCAGTATTCCCTCCAGGCCTTGTGTTTAAATTTGTGACAGTTCAGTATTTCCTCCAGGCCTTGTGTTTAAATTTGTGACAGTTCAGTATTTCCTCCAGGCCCTGTGTTTAAATTTGTGACAGTTCAGTATTTCCTCCAGCCCCTGTGTTTAAATTTGTGACAGTTCAGTATTTCCTCCAGGCCCTGTATTTAAATTTGTGACAGTTCAGTATTTCCTCCAGGCCTTGTGTTTAAATTTGTGACAGTTCAGTATTTCCTCCAGGCCTTGTGTTTAAATTTGTGACAGTTCAGTATTTCCTCCAGGCCTTGTGTTTAAATTTGTGACAGTTCAGTATTTCCTCCAGGCCCTGTGTTTAAATTTGTGGCAGTTCAGTATTTCCTCCAGGCCTTGTGTTTAAATTTGTGACAGTTCAGTATTTCCTCCAGGCCTTGTGTTTAAATTTGTGACAGATCAGTATTTCCTCCAGGCCTTGTGTTTAAATTTGTGACAGTTCAGTATTTCTTCCAGGCCTTGTGTTTAAATTTGTGACAGTTCAGTATTTCCTCCAGGCCTTGTGTTTAAATTTGTGACAGTTCAGTATTTCTTCCAGGCCTTGTGTTTAAATTTGTGACAGTTCAGTATTTCTTCCAGGCCTTGTGTTTAAATTTGTGACAGTTCAGTATTTCCTCCAGGCCTTGTGTTTAAATTTGTGACAGTTCAGTATTTCTTCCAGGCCTTGTGTTTAAATTTGTGACAGTTCAGTATTTCTTCCAGGCCTTGTGTTTAAATTTGTGACAGTTCAGTATTCCCTCCAGGCCTTGTGTTTAAATTTGTGACAGTTCAGTATTTCCTCCAGGCCCTGTGTTTAAATTTGTGACAGTTCAGTATTCCCTCCAGGCCCTGTGTTTAAATTTGTGACAGTACTGTATTTCCTCCAGGCATTGTGCTTAAATTGTGACAGTTCAGTATTCCCTCCAGGCCTTGTGTTTAAATTTGTGACAGTTCAGTATTTCCTCCAGGCCTTGTGTTTAAATTTGTGACAGTTCAGTATTTCCTCCAGGCCTTGTGTTTAAATTTGTGACAGTTCAGTATTTCCTCCAGGCCTTGTGTTTAAATTTGTGACAGTTCAGTATTTCCTCCAGGCCTTGTGTTTAAATTTGTGACAGTTCAGTATTTCCCTCCAGGCCCTGTGTTTAAAGTTGTGACAGTTCAGTATTTCCTCCAGGCCTTGTGTTTAAATTTGTGACAGTTCAGTATTTCCCCCAGGACCTGTGTTTAAAGTTGTGACAGTTCAGTATTTACTCCAGGCCCCTGTGTTTAAAGTTGTGGCAGTTCAGTATTTCCTCCAGGCCTTGTGTTTAAATTTGTGACAGTTCAGTATTTCCTCCAGGCCTTGTGTTTAAATTTGTGACAGTTCAGTATTTCCTCCAGGCCCTGTGTTTAAAGTTGTGACAGTTCAGTATTTCCTCCAGGCCTTGTGTTTAAATTTGTGACAGTTCAGTGTTTCCTCCAGGCCTTGTGTTTAAATTTGTGACAGTTCAGTATTTCCTCCAGGCCTTGTGTTTAAATTTGTGACAGTTCAGTATTTCCTCCAGGCCCTGTGTTTAAAGTTGTGACAGTTCAGTATTCCCTCCAGGCCTTGTTTTTAAATTTGTGACAGTTCAGTATTTCCTCCAGGCCCTGTGTTTAAACTTTGACAGTTCAGTATTTCCCACAGGCCCGGTCTTTAAATTTGTGACAATTCAGTATTTCCCCCAGGACCTGTCATTAAAAGTTGTGACATTTCAGTGTTTCCTCCAGGCCCTGTGTTTACAGTTGTGACAGCTCAGTATTTCCCCCAAAACTGTGTTCAAAACTGTGACAGCTCAGTATTTCCCCCCGGACCTGTCTTTAAAGTTGTGACAGTTCACTATTTCCGCCATGACCTGTCTTTAAAGTTGTGACAGCTCAGTATTTCCCCCAGAAACTGTGTTCAAAACTGTGACAGCTCAGTATTTCCCCCAGGACCTGTGTTTAAAGTTGTGACAGCTCAGTAATTCCCCCAGGACCTGTGCCTAAAGCTGTGACAGATCAGTATTTCCTCCAGGCCCGAAGTTTAAAATTGTGACAGTTTAGTATTTCCTCCAGTCCCAATGTTTACAGTAGGGAAAGATCAGTATTTTTTCCAGGCCCTGTATTTACAGTTGTGACACTTCAGTATTTCCTCCAGGCCTTGTGTTTAAAATTGTGACAGTTTAGTATTTCCTCCAGCCCTGTGTTTAAATTTGTGACAGTTCAGTATATCCTCCAGGCCTTGTGTTTAAAATTGAGACAGTTCAGTCTTTCCCCCAGGACCTGTCTTCAAAACTGTGACAGATCAGTATTTCCTCCAGGCCCTAAGTTTAAAATTGTGACAGTTTAGTATTTCCTCCAGCCCTGTGTTTACAGTTGTGACAGTTCAGTATTTCCCCTAGGACCTATCTCTAAAGTTGTGGCAGCTCAGTATTTCCCCCAGGCCCTGTGTTTAAAGTTGTGGCAGCTCAGTATTTCCCCCAGGCCCTGTGTTTAAAGTTGTGGCAGCTCAGTATTTCCCCCAGGGCCTGTGTTTATAGTTGTGGCAGCTCAGTATTTCCCCCAGGGCCTGTGTTTAAAGTTGTGGCAGCTCAGTATTTCCCCCAGGGCCTGTGTTTACAGTTGTCACAGCTCAGTATTTCCTCCAGGACCTATCTTTAAAGTTGTTACAATTCAGTTTTTCCCCCAGGCCCCGTGTTTATCAATCTGACAGATCAGGATTTCCCTCAGGGCCTGTGTTTAAAATTCTGTGAATTCAGGATTTCCCCCAAGCCCGGTGTTTAATATTGTGACAGTTCTGAAGTGGCTCAGTGTCAATTTTTTGTGTTTTTTTTTAAAGTTGATTCAAGTGACATGTGTGTCACTGGCAAGGCCAACATCTATTACCCATCCCTAATCGCCCTTTGAGAGGGTGGTGGTGAGCCATGTTCTTGTACCACTGCACTCCATGGCGGGTCGGTACAGCCACAGTGCTGTTAGGAAGGGTGTTCAAAAATGTTGACACCGTGACAGTGAAGGAAGTGCAATATAGATCCAAGTGAGGATGGTGTGTGACTTCAGTTGTTGTGTGTGGCCATATTTTTCAGATTTTGATCTTTTTGATATATTTTTAGCACGGTTTGATGTAAAATCTCTCCTAAAATCTGCCTGTCTCTCCCTCCATCTTTCTGCACATCGCTCCCTCCCTCTCTTTCTTTGTCTCTCTGAGACCAAGATCGCATACGTCTAATGAATTACTCTCTTAATATATCCTATCGCCTTCAAAGATCGCTGGTCATGATCCGCCAGGTCCCTCTGTACCTGCACACGCTTGAGAAATATGACATAGTGCAATCAAACAAAGTCAACATGGTTTCATGAAAGGGAAATCTCCTTTTAATCTTCTCTGCTCTAAGGAGAACAAACCCAGCTTCTCCAGTCTATCAGTGTAACTGTAATAATCTCATCAGGAACCATTCTAGTAAATCTCTTCTGTACATTCACCAAATCATCCATGTACTTCCGAAAGTGCGGTCCCAGAATTAGACACAATACGTCAGCTGGGGACAAACTATTATTTTAGAAAGGTTTCACATCACTTCCTTTTTCAAACAGAAATGCATTGGCAGTGATATTATTAAAGTCCTTAGGAAGACGGAGAAGGCCATTCGGCCCCTCAAACCTGTCCCGCCATTCACTCAGGTCTTGGCTGATTTGCTCCTTATCCACATTGAGCTGTCTCGGCTCCGTAAACATTAATAACCTTTCCTAACAAATCTCTACTGACAATCAGGAATTAATGTCACTGCCTGTTAATACTGGGGAATTCCTTCCCTAAACCTCTCCGCCTCTCGACCTCTAATACTTGCTTAAAGATGTTCCTGAAAACTAACCTCTTTGACCGAGCTTTTAATCTCAACTTATGTGGGTTTGGTTTCAGATTTTGCCTTTTAATGGACCCTGTGCAGCACCTTTGGGACTTTTTATTTCTTGCCTTCTCCATCATCCGGTCTCGCTCTCTCTCTTTCTCCCCCTCACCCACCCCTCTCTCTCTTTCTCCCCCTCGCCCACCCCCCTCTCTCTTTCTCCCCCTTACCCTGTATCTCCCTCTCTCTCCTCCTCACCTCTAAGACAAGTATATCCTTCCTTCAGTACCGAGACCAGGACTGCACACAGGACTCCAGGTGTGGGCTCACCAAACCCTGTACCATTACAGCAAGACTTCCTCACTCTTGTACTCTAACCTCCTTGCAATAAAGGACAACACTCCATTTGCTGCACCTGCATGTTAACTTTCTGTGATTTGTGTACAAGGATACCCAAATCCCTCTTAGGACCAACATTTAATAGTTTCTCAACATTTTTTTTTAGAACATTACAGCGCAGTACAGGCCCTTCGGCCCTCGATGTTGCGCCGACCTGTGACACCATCTGACCTACACTATTCCATTTTCATCCATATGTCTATCCAATGACCACTTAAATGCCCTTAAAGTTGGCGAGTCTACTACTGTTGCAGGCAGGTCGTTCCACGCCCCTACTACTCTCTGTGTAAAGAAACTACCTCTGACATCTGTCCTATATCTTTCACCCCTCAACTTAAAGCTATGTCCCCTCGTGTTTGCCATCATCATCCGAGGAAAAAGACTCTCACTATCCACCCTATCTAACCCTCTGATTATCTTGTATGTCTCTATTAAGTCACCTCTCCTCCTCCTTCTCTCTAACGAAAACAACCCCAAGTCCCTCAGCCTTTCCTCGTAAGACCTTCCCTCCATACAAGGCAACATCCTAGTAAATCTCCTTTGCACCCTTTCCAAAGCTTCCACATCCTTCCTATAATGCGGTGACCAGAACTGCACTCAATACTCAAGGTGCGGCCTCACCAGAGTTTTGTACAGCTGCATCATGACCTCGTGGCTCCGAAACTCAATCCCCCTACTAATAAAAGCTAACACACCATATGCATTCTTAACAGCCCTATTAACCTGGGTAGCAACCTTCAGGGATTTATGCACCTGGACACCAACATCTCTCTGTTCATCTACACTACCAAGAATCTTCCCATTAGCCCAGTATTCTGCATTCCTGTTACTCCTTCCAAAGTGAATCACCTCACACTTCTCCGCATTAAACTCCATTTGCCATCACTCAGCCCAGCTCTGCAGCCTATCTATGTCCCTCTGTACCCTCCAACACCCTTCAGCACTATCCACAACTCCACCGACCTTCGTGTCATCCGCAAATTTACTAACCCACCCTTCTACACCCTCTTCCAGGTCATTTATAAAAATGACAAACAGCAATGGCCCCAAAACTGATCCTTGCGGTACACCACTAGTAACTAAACTCCAGGATGAACATTTGCCATCAATCACCACCCTCTGTCTTCTTTCAGCTAGCCAATTTCTGATCCAAAGCTCTAAATCACCTTCAATCCCATACTTCCGTATTTTCTGCAATAGCCTACCGTGGGGAACCTTATCAAACGCCTTACCGAAATCCATATACACCACATCCACTGCTTTACCCTCATCCACCTGTTTGGTCACCTTCTCGAAAAACTCAATAAGGTTTGTGAGGCACGACCTACCCGTCACAAAACCGTGCTGACTATCGCAAATGAACTTATTCTTTTCAAGATGATTATAAATCCTGTCTCTTATAACCTTTTCCAACATTTTACCCACAACCGAAGTAAGGCTCACAGGTCTATAATTACCAGGGCTGTCTCTACTCCCCTTCTTGAACAAGGGGACAACATTTGCTATCCTCCAGTCCTACGGCACTACTCCTGTCGACAATGACAACATAAAGATCAACAACAACGGCTCTGCAATCTCCTCCCTGGCTTCCCAGAGAATCCTAGGATAAATCCCATCTGGCCCAGGGGACTTATCTATTTTCACTCTTTCCAAAATTGCTAACACCTCCTCCTTGTGAATCTCAATCCCATCTAGCCTAGTTGGCTGTATCTCAGTAATCTCCTCGGCAACATTTTCTTTTTCTACTGTAAATACTGACGAAAAATATTCATTTAACGCTTCCCCTATCTCCTCCGATTCCGCACACAACTTCCCACTACTATCCTTGATTGGATTCACTCAGCAGGTCTGGCAACATCTGTGGAAAGAGAAGCAGAGTTAACATTTCGGGTCAGTGACCCTTCTTCGGAACTGACAAATATTAGAAAAGTCACAGATTATAAACAAGTGAGGTGGGGGTTGGGCAAGAGATAACAAAGGAGAAGGTGCAGATTGGACCAGGCCACATAGCTGACCAAAAGGTCACGGAGCAAAGGCAAACAATATGTTAATGGTGTGTTGAAAGACAAAGCATTAGTACAGATTAGGTGTGAATATACTGAATATTGAACATCAGCAAGTGCAAAGCTGAAGAAAAACAACCTGAAAAAAACAGTGGGTAAGCAAACTGAACAAACTAAGATGAAATGAAATAAATGCAAAAAAAATTGTAAAAAATGTAAAAAGGAATGCCAAAAAAAAGGAAGAAAAAATAACTAAAAATGACTAAAAATGAAAGTAAAGTGGGGGGCTGTCATGCTCTGAAATTATTGAACTCAATGTTCAGTCCGGCAGGCTGTAGTGTGCCTAATCGGTAGATGAGATGCTGTTCCTCGAGCTTGCGTTGATGTTCACTGGAACACTGCAGCAATCCCAGGACAGAGATGTGAGCATGAGAGCAGGGGGGAGTGTTGAAATGGCAAGCAACCGGAAGCTCAGGGTCCTGCTTGCGGACTGAGCGGAGATGTTCCGCAAAGCGGTCACCCAGTCTGCGCTTGGTCTCCCCAATGTAGAGGAGACCACACTGTGAGCAGCGAATACAGTATACTACATTGAAAGAAGTACAAGTAAATCGCTGCTTCACCTGAAAGGAGTGTTTGGGGCCAGGGATAGTGAGGAGAGAGGAGGTAAATGGGCAGGTATTACACCTCCTGCGATTGCAAGGGAAGGTGCCCTGGGACGGGGACGAGGTGGTGGGGGTAATGGAGGAGTGGACCAGGGTGTCGCGGAGGGAACGATCCCTTCGGAATGCTGACAGGGGAAGGGAGGGGAAGATGCGACTGGTAGTGGCATCACGCTGGAGGTGGCGAAAATGGCGGAGGATGATCCTTTGGATATGGAGGCAGGTGGGATGAAAAGTGAGGACAAGGGGAACCCTGTCACGGTTCTGGGAGGGAGGGGAAGGGGTGAGGGTAGAGGTGCGGGGAATGGGTCAGACACGGTTGAGGGCCCTGTCAACCACAGTGGGGGGAAATCCTCGGTTGAGGAAAAAGGAGGTCATATCAGAAGCACCGTCATGGAAGGTAGCATCATCAGAGCAGATGCGTCGGAGACGGAGAAACTGGGAGAATGGAATAGAGTCCTTACAGGAGGTAGGGTGTGAAGAAGTGTAGTCGAGGTAGCTGTGGGAGTCAGTGGGCTTATAATGGATATTGGTAGACAACCTATCCCCAGAGATGGAGACAGAGAAGTCGAGGAAGGGAAGGGAAGTGTCAGAGATGGACCATGTAAAGGTGAGAGAAGGGTGGAAATTGGAAGCAAAGTTGATAAAGTTTTCTAGTTCGGGGCGGGAGCAGGAAACGGCACCGATACAGTCATCAATGTACCGGAAAAAGAGTTGGGGGAGGGGGCCTGAGTAGGACTGGAACAAAGAATGCTCGACATATCCCACAAAAAGACAGGCATAACTAGGACCCATGCGGGTACCCATAGCGACACCTTTTACTTGAAGGAAATGCATGGAGTTGAAGGAGAAGTTGTTCAATGTGAGAACAAGTTCAGCCAGGCGGAGGAGGGTGTTGGTGGATGGGGACTGGTTGGGCCTCTGTTCCAGGAAGAAGCGGAGAGCCCTCAAACCATCCTGGTGGAGGATGGAGGTGTAGAGCGATTGGACGTCCATAGTGAAGAGGAGGCGGTTGGGACCAGGAAACTGGAAATTGTCAAAATGACGTAGGGCGTCAGAAGAGTCATGGATGTAGGTGGGAAGAGACTGGACCAGCGGAGAAAAGATAGAGTCTAGATAGGAAGAAATAAGTTCAGTTGGGCAGGAGCAGGCTGACACAATGGGTCTGCCGGGACAGTCCCGTTTGTGGATTTTGGGAAGGAGGTAGAAGCGGGCTGTCCGGGGTTGTGGGACTATGAGGTTGGAAGCTGTAGAGGGAAGATCTCCAGAGGAGATGAGGTCAGTGACAGTCCTTTGGACGGTGGCTTGATGTTCGGTGGTGGGGTCATGGTCCAGAGGGAGGTAGGAAGAGGTGTCTGTGAGTTGGCGTTGAGCTTCTGCAAGGTAGAGGTCGGTACGCCAGACAACAACAGCACCACCCTTGTCTGCAGGTTTGATGACCATGTCGGGGTTAGACCTGAGAGAACGGAGTGCCTCAAGTTCAGAGGGGGACAGGTTAGAGTGAGTGAGGGGGGCAGAGAAATTGAGACGACCAATGTCTCGCCGACAGTTTTCAATGAAGAAATCAAGAGCGGGTAAGAGGCCAGGGTGAGGGGTCCAGGTAGAGGGAGAATGCTGGAGGCGGGTGAATGGGTCTGCTGGTCGGGGGGAGGACTCCTGGTCAAAGAAGTGAGCCCGGAGGCGGAGGCGACGGAAGAAGAGCTCAACGTCATGCCGAGCGCGAAATTCATTGAGGTGGGGATGTAAGGGGATAAAACTGAGACCTTTGCTGAGTACAGAACGCTCAGCATCAGAGAGGGGGAGGTCAGAGGGTATAGTGAATACACGGCAAGAGGTCAGATCAGAAGGGGTGGGGTCAGAGGGAAGTGAAGCGGAAGGAGGATCTGGAGGGGCATTAGTCCCCATCAGCTGCTGGAACTTGCGTTCCTTAACACCTGAAAGGAAGAAAAAAAGTTTTTTGTTAATGCGTCGGATGAGACGTAAGATGAGATGAAACTGCAGAGTAGAACAGATTTGAGATAAGGTGAGATGGTGCTGCTGGAGAGAGAGGTTCAGTGTGTGCATATGGCGGCGCATAGCACTGAGTGTGGATCTCAGGATGCGGCGAGAGTAGCAGTCCGAGGAACGTTGTATTTCTCGGAGATACCTGTGATCCTGGGTGGTTTCAAAGCATGATGGGTGAAACTGCAGTTGGAATCCACGTGGAATCAGTCGGAGCCGGAGACAGTCACTGAGGAAGGAGATGTGGCTGTGAAAACGAGTTTTGGTAGATACCTTATCAAACACCAGGAGGGAAATAGAAAGCAATGAAGGTGAACAAGGTAAAAGAGACAAACGAAAATCCCGTCGGAGAGAAGAGCAGAACTTCGTCAAGGTAGGCATTCCTGGAAGAGAAGTGGCAGTGAATTAAACACTAAAATAAAAGCAAAATACTGCGGATGCTGGAAATCTGAAACAAAAACAAGAAATGCTGGATTCACTCAGCAGGTCTGGCAGCATCTGTGGAAAGAGAAGCAGAGTTAACGTTTCGGGTCAGTGACCCTTCTTCGGAACTGACAAATATTAGAAAAGTCACAGATTATAAACAAGTGAGGTGGGGGTGGGGTAAGAGATAACAAAGGAGAAGGTGCAGATTGGACCAGGCCACATAGCTGACCAAAAGGTCACGGAGCGAAGGCAAACAATATGTTAATGGTGTGTGACTTTTCTAATATTTGTCAGTTCCGAAGAAGGGTCACTGACCCGAAACGTTAACTCTGCTTCTCTTTCCACAGATGCTGCCAGACCTGCTGAGTGAATCCAGCATTTCTTGTTTTTGTTTCAGATTTCCAGCATCGCAGTATTTTGCTTTTATTATCCTTGATTGGCCCTGTTCTAACTCTTATCATTCGTTTATTCCTGATATACCTATAGAAAGCCTTAGGGTTTTCTTTGATCCTATCCGCCAATGACTTCTCGTGTCCTCTCCTTGCTCTTCTTAGCCCTCCCTTTAGATCCTTCCTGGCTAGCTTGTAACTCTCAAGCGCCCTAACTGAGCCTTCACGTCTCATCCTAACATAAGCCGCCCTCTTCCTCTTGACAAGCGCTTCAACTTCTTTAGTAAACCACGGCTCCCTCGCTCGACAACTTCCTCCCTGCCTGACAGGTACATACTTATCAAGGACACGCATTAGCCGCTCCTTGAATAAGCTCCACATTTTTATTGTTCCCATCCCCTGCAGTTTCCTTCCCCATCCTACACATCCTAAATCTGGCCTAATCGCATCATAATTTCCTTTCCCCCAGCTATAATTCTTGCCCTGCGGTATATACCTGTCCCTGCCCATCGCTAAGGTAAACCTAACCGAATTGTGATCACTATCGCCAAAGTGCTCACTTACATCTAAATCTAACACCTGGCCGGGTTCATTACCCAGTACCAAATCCAATGTGGCGTCGCCCCTGGTTGGCCTGTCCACATACTGTGTCAGAAAACCCTCCTGCACACACTGGACAAAAACAGACCCATCTAAAATACTCGAACTATAGTATTTCCAGTCAATATTTGGAAAGTTAAAGTCCCCCATAACCACTGGTCTGTTACTCTCGCTCCTGTCGAGAATCATCTTTGCTATCATTTCCTCTACATCTCTGGAACTATTCGGAGGTCTATAGAAAACTCCCAACAGGGTGACCTCTCCTCTCCTGTTTCTAACCTCGGCCCATACTACCTCAGTAGACGAGTCCTCAAATGTCCTTTCTGTCGCTGTAATACTCTCCTTGATTAACAATGCCACACCCCCCACCCCCTCTTTTACCATCTCCTCTGTTCTTACTGAAACATCTAAATCCCGGAATCTGCAACATCCAATCCTGCCCCTGCTCTACCCATGTCTCTGAAATGGCCACAACATCAGGATCCCAGGTACCAACCCATGCTGCAAGCTCACCCACCTTATTCCGGATGCTACTGGCGTTGAAGTAGACACACTTTAAACCAAGTTCTTGCTTGCCAGTGCCCTCTTGCGTCCCTGTAACCTTATCCCCTACCTCACTACTCTCAACAGCCTGTACACTGGAACTACAATTTAGGTTCCCATTCCCCTGCTGATTTAGTTTAAACCACCCGAAGGGTTTTCTGACACAGTATGTAGACAGGCCAACCAGGGGCGATGCCACATTGGATTTGGTACTGGGTAATGAACCCGGCCAGGTGTTAGATTTAGATGTAGGTGAGCACTTTGGTGATAGTGATCACAATTCGGTTAGGTTTACCTTAGCGATGGGCAGGGACAGGTATATACCGCAGGGCAAGAATTATAGCTGGGGGAAAGGAAATTATGATGCGATTAGGCAAGATTTAGGATGCGTAGGATGGGGAAGGAAACTGCAGGGGATGGGAACAATCAAAATGTGGAGCTTATTCAAGGAGCAGCTACTGTGTGTCCTTGATAAGTATGTACCTGTCAGGCAGGGAGGAAGATGTCGAGCGAGGGAGCCGTGGTTTACTAAAGAAGTTGAAGTGTTTGTCAAGAGGAAGAAGAAGGCTTATGTTAGGATGAGAGGTGAAGGCTCAGTTAGGGCGCTTGAGAGCTACAAGCTAGCCAGGAAGGATCTAAAGGGAGAGCTAAGAAGAGCAAGGAGAGGACACGAGAAGTCATTGGTGGATAGGATCAGGGAAAACCCTAAGGCTTTCTATAGGTATATCAGGAATAAAAGAATGACTAGAGTTAGATTAGGGCCAATCAAGGATAGTAGTGGGAAGTTGTGTGTGGAATCAGAGGAGATAGGGGAAGTGTTAAATGAATATTTTGCGTCAGTATTTACAGTAGAGAAAGAAGATGTTGTTGAGGAGAATACTGAGATTCAGGCTATTAGGCTGGATGGGATTGAGGTTCACAAGGAGGAAGTGTTATCAATTTTGGAAAGTGTGAAAATGGATAAGTCCCCTGTGCCAGATGGGATTTATCCTAGGATTCTCTGGGAAGCTAGGGAGGAGAATGCAGAGCCTTTGTCCCTGATCTTTATGTCGTCATTGTCGACAGGAATAGTGCCGGAAGACTGGAGGATAGCAAATGTTGTCCCCTTGTTCAAGAAGGGGAGTAGAGACAGCCCTGGTAATTATAGACCTGTGAGCCTTACTTCGGTTGTGGGTAAAATGTTGGAAAAGGTTATAAGAGACAGGATTTATAATCATCTTGAAAAGAATAAGTTCATTAGAGATAGTCAGCACGGTTTTGTGAAGGGTAGGTCGTGCCTCACAAACCTTATTGGGTTTTTCGAGAAGGTGACCAAACAGGTGGATGAGGGTAAAGCAGTGGATGTGGTGTATATGGATTTCAGAAAGGCGTTTGATAAGGTTCCCCACGGTAGGCTATTGCAGAAAATACGGAAGTATGGGGTTGAAGGTGATTTAGAGTTTTGGATCAGAAATTGGCTAGCTGAAAGAAGACAGAGGGTGGTGGTTGATGGCAAATGTTCATCCTGGAGTTTAGTTACTAGTGGTGTACCGCAAGGATCTGTTTTGGGGCCACTGCTGTTTGTCATTTTTATAAATGACCTGGAAGAGGGTGTAGAAGGGTGGGTTAGTAAATTTGCAGATAACACTAAGGTCGGTGGAGTTGGGGATAGTGCCGAAGGATGTTGTAGGGTACAGAGGGACATAGATAGGCTGCAGAGCTGGGCTGAGAGATGGCAAATGGAGTTTAATGCGGAAAAGTGTGAGGCGATTCACTTTGGAAGGAGTAACAGGAATGCAGAGTACTGGGCTAATGGGAAGATTCTTGGTAGTGTAGATGAACAGAGAGATCTTGGTGTCCAGGTACATAAATCCCTGAAGGTTGCTACCCAGGTTAATAGGGCTGTTGAGAAGGCATATGGTGTGTTAGCTTTTATTAGTAGGGGGATCGAGTTTCGGAGCCACGCGGTCATGCTGCAGCTGTACAAAACTCTGGTGAGACCGCACCTGGAGTATTGCGTGCAGTTCTGGTCACCGCATTATAGGAAGGATGTGGAAGCTATGGAAAGACTGCAGAGGAGATTTACTAGGATGTTGCCTGGTATGGAGGGAAGGTCTTACGAGGAAAGGCTGAGGGACTTGAGGTTGTTTTCGTTGGAGAGAAGGAGGAGGAGAGGTGACTTAATAGAGACATATAAGATAATCAGAGGGTTAGATAGGGTGGATAGTGAGCGTCTTTTTCCTCGGATGGCGATGGCAAACACGAGCGGACATAGCTTTAAGTTGAGGGGTGATAGATATAGGACAGATGTGAGAGGTAGTTTCTTCACTCAGAGAGTAGTAAGGGCGTGGAACGCCCTGCCTGCAGCAGTAGTAGATTCGCCAAATTTAAGGGCATTTAAGTGGTCATTGGATAGACATATGGATGAAAATGGAATAGTGTAGGTCAGATGGTTTCACAGGTCGGCGCAACATCGAATGCCGAAGGGCCTGTACTGCGCTGTAATGTTCTAATTCTAATTCTAAGAGCAATAACAAATCTCCCCCCCAGGATATTCGTACCCCTCTGGTTCAGAGGGAACATTTGAAAAATGTTCTGTTTTTCTATTCTTCCTGCCAATGTGAAGAACCTCACATCTCTCCACATGATATTCCAGCTGCCACTTTCTTGCCCACTCGCTTAACCCGTCCATCTGCCAATGCAGTATCTTTGTGCCCTCCTCACAGCTTTCAGTACCACCTAACTTTGTTTCATCAGCCCATATAAACCCAACATCGGCCGTGTTTGAGAGAGGAACCTTTCTCCTGACAAGTATTAAGAAACAACTGGTTGATATTTTATGCAGGATATTTCTGCATATTTATTGGAGTTGTTAAGATGGAAGATCTTGAATAAGAGATTAGAGTGTGTCCTTTTGTGCCCTCTCCCACCCTCACATCCAGAATTGGAAACTCAAACACACAGAGACACATAGACAGCCAAGTAAACACAGATAGACTAACACGTCCAGATAAAAAAACACACACACACACACACACACACACACACACACACACACACACACACATAGAAATCCACACCCAGGCACATCCACTCCCACTGATCGAGAGAGAGAAAAACCCACACAGAGACACATATATTCACATTGACCAACTTAGACAGATAAACACACATACTGCCTTCTGTTTAAATACTGTTTTTACAAACATCATAATCTCTCTTTTCTCCTTTTATATTTCACTCTCGGGTTTTAAATTTATTGTCAATCTGATTTCTCAGGGACCAGGAGAATTTTGGCTTTCCTTTTCTTGCCTTTGGGGTCAGGGGTTATTGGTGAATCCCAGTGTCCGTCCAGTCTGTTTACCCCTGACCCAGCGCTGTGTCCCCGAGGGGGGTGGAGGGAGTAGGGAGAGTGTCAGTCCCAACCTCTTAAAGGGACCCCGCACTGCCAGAAATGCTCCTTCGGTTTAGATCTTCGAAGGAATCAGTAGGAAATTGAACAAGGATGGGAACAAAATGACATTGAATCTTCCAATATTAATTTATTCAGTGATGTTAATAAACAGCAAATTATCTGCCAACCCCAAATTCACACAAATACTATTGTGAATTCGGATTAATAATTTTAAAGGAGAACCTGTTGTTAATTACTTGCATTTCATTTGCTAAAAAATGACCAAGACCTTGTTTATTTCAGGATGTAATATTAATAAAAAACTTAGGAAGACAGGCGGAGGCCGTTCGGCCCCTCGAGCACGTCCAATCCCCAGGAGACATTTTATTCCTCACCCTCTCCCTTACTATGTGTGTGTGTCTCTCTCTCTCAACCCGTCTCTCTCTCTCTCTTTCCCTCACCCCGTCTATCTCTCTCTCTCTCTCTTTCCCTCACCCCATCTATCTCTCTCTCTCTCTTTCCCTCACCCCGTCTATCTCTCTCTCTCTCTTTCCCTCACCCCGTCTCTCTCTCTCTCTCTCTTTCCCTCACCCCGTCTATCTCTCTCTCTCTCTCTTTCCCTCACCCCGTCTATCTCTCTCTCTCTCTCTCTTTCCCTCACCCTGTCTATCTCTCTCTCTCTCTTTCCCTCACCCTGTCTATCTCTCTCTCTCTCTTTCCCTCACCCTGTCTATCTCTCTCTCTTTCCCTCACCCCGTCTATCTCTCTCTCTCTCTCTTTCCCTCACCCCGTCTATCTCTCTCTCTCTTTCCCTCACCCCGTCTATCTCTCTCTCTCTTTCCCTCATCCCGTCTATCTCTCTCTCAGAAGACGACTAAAAAATCAAATAGGATTGCAGAAAGTACGGAAGTATGGGGTTGAAGGTGATTTAAAGCTTTGGATCAGAAATTGGCTAGCTGAAAGAAGACAGAGGGTGGTGGTTGATGGGAAATGTTCATCCTGGAGTTTAGTTACTAGTGGTGTACCGCAAGGATCTGTTTTGGGGCCACTGCTGTTTGTCATTTTTATAAATGACCTGGAAGAGGGTGTAGAAGGGTGGGTTAGTAAATTTGCGGATGACACTAAGGTCGGTGGAGTTGGGGATAGTGCCGAAGGATGTTGTAGGGTACAGAGGGACATAGATAGGCTGCAGAGCTGGGCTGAGAGATGGCAAATGGAGTTTAATGCGGAGAAGTGTGAGGTGATTCACTTTGGAAGGAGTAATAGCAATGCAGAGTACTGGGCTAATGGGAAGATTCTTGGTAGTGTAGATGAGCAGAGAGATCTTGGTGTCCAGGTGCATAAATCCCTGAAAGTTGCTACCCAGGTTAATAGGGCTGTTAAGAAGGCATATGGTGTGTTAGCTTTTATTAGTAGGGGGATCGAGTTTCGGAGTCACGAGGTCATGCTGCAGCTTTACAAAACTCTGGTGAGACCGCACCTGGAGTATTGCGTGCAGTTCTGGTCACCGCATTATATCGGTAGTGTTCCCTACTGGATCTCTTGTTGCGGCATCAGTTCTCATGTGGCCTTGGAACCTGCCGTCACCAGCTTAAAAAGAATCCATTGTGGCTCTGCCCCTGAGCCCAATGGGTTAATTTGTCCAATTCTATCTGTCAATTTAGAAATGTAAAATTTAACAATGTCCAATATGTATAAATTTGACTCTCAGCAATGCAAAAAGCTGCAGCGGGTTAAGTTCTTTGTTTGCCTCCAAGGGTGCGGAGCAAAACATTCTCAGCTACGTCATTTTCTGAAACTTTTTTTTTCTGATCGAAAACAACTATCCATTTTAAATTTATTTCAATCCTTTTGGTATCCTTAGGGTTTAAAAACAACAAAATCATGTGTAACATTTTCAAATTCAAAGGAAAGCATCTCCATCAGGAAAGACAGCATTTTAGATTACACTCCAATTGTTTCCACATTTTTTAGTATCTTTTGTAAGAGGTTCCTAATCCAAGGATTTTTACAACAAAGATGATTCCAATTCCAATTCACTGCAATAATATTTAAAAATCAAAATTGCCGATGTTATATGAGTGAGTCCTCTGTCCGGAACTTAAGACTCCTCCAAAACTCGACATGCTAAACTTGAAAGTTCATTGTGGTTGCAAATGACATTTCCAGTTCTTCAACTTAAACAGGTCAATTAACCTTAACAGTATTAATTCAATTCATACTTATTAACTTATAATACTTATTAACTACACACAGAACAGAATAGCTCGTGCTTATTTTAAAATATAGGTAAATTACATCATTTTCTTGCTCTTACTTCAGGCGCCTTTTCAAATGACTGTAATAAAACCAAAAACTAAATAAAAAGTTATTTAACATTCTTGGAACAAAAGACTTAACACCAGGTCCTTACACAAACTTAAATTTTTTTAAACAGACAGAATCTTTCCTATACCTCCTTTTCTATCCTTTCTTTCCCTTAAAACAATATAACAGTCAGTAAAACATGTCTTCAAATTTAGACTGCAAAATAAAACAATAGCAGAGTTTCCAATTAAAACAATGTTCCAAACCCCAAATTAGATTTCTGCCAGACCTTCAGACCTTCAAGGCTGAAGCTTATCCCTCAGAAAATTGTTCATTGCCTTTTCACAATTGCAAAACCAACTAAAAATAAAACTTTAACTTAAAATATAATTCAATTTTATATCCCATTCCTGGGTGCACAACACTAAATAGAAATGAACACACTGAACAATCACTTTTCACAATCATTCAATTCCAAACAACTTAACAGACTTCAATTTTCAACATTAAAGCCAGACAACAAAGAGTTAACGACAGTCAGTTTTACAGAACACAAACTGTACATCCCAGATATTCAATTCATTCGTGGAAGCTTCCAACATTCTCACAATTGAATCAAATACACCGTAACTTGTTTTTACTTTAAAACATACCTATCTTTAAAACACATATTTACCGTGACACTTCTGCGTCTCCTTCAAGGGGGCAAACGGACGTGGGTCGCCTTTCTCCAGAGGACATGGATTACTCGTCCCCGGGGGCGACCCTTCCTTCTTGGAAGCCGTTGAGTCCATTCTTGCATCTACTTTCTCAAAACCTTCTAATTTTACGAGCTAATTTCTATGGAGTAAACAACATTAACACAAACAAAAGACAAAACCACACACAAAGAGACGAACAGGCGCAGTTAATGTTAAATTCTCAAGGTCAGCGAACCGGCTCATCCCTGTCTCTTCAGGTCAACGGTATTTTCGTTCTCCAACCCTTGTCACCCGCATCTTTCTCTAAGGCCAGATCAGCGGGTGTACTCAGGAGCCCCGAAAACGTGCCTGTTGGGTCAATTTGGTAATTTAGTTACAGCCCCAGTCATCTCTGTCCCATATCTTGTCACCGTATTTTACTCACTTCCCATGTGTGAGAGTTAACTTTGTATACTCAATGGGATCAGGTATTCGGCCCAGCCGATGATGCCAGATTCCTAAATTTACTGGATTTTCCACTTATCTACTTTTCAACTTCCCTTCGCAGAATTACTCACTTCCCATGTGTGAGATTTAACTTACTCAATTTTAGAACTTTTCTGATCAGGTTTCATCCAATTCTTCCTTGACCCCTCTCCCAGTTATCTGGCCTTCACGTGGGGCCCAGTCGCCCTCTTAATTCCGGCTCAGGCAGCGTGATTGAGACACTAGGGTCGCAGAAAAGTTGACTTACCCCTGATCCTGTCGATTAGTTTTTTCACGAGGTTCTTTTGGATCCCGTGAACTCAGGGATCCTGACGACTACACAAAACTGTTGGAGAAAATCCAGATTGTGCCCAATTGTTGAACAAATTCTCTGGACTCAGACGTTGAGAACAAACACTTTATTTTTGATATCATGGGGGAGCAGCACTGGATCGCCTTTAGGTAAGGTGTGCTCCCCCATGATATCAAAAATAAAGTATTTGTTCTCAACGTCTGAGTCCGGAGAATTTGTTCAACAATTGGGCACAATCTTGAGTTTCTCCAACAGTCATCCGTCTGCAGTGACAGTTCAGGGGATTGTTTGTCCATGGACCGAGTCACCACACAATCAGTGAGAATGCCAGGGACCTTCTCCTGTAACTGCTCTGTCTCCCTGACCTCTTTTGGTCTCTCCAGAGCTACTGGGGAAGCTGCCACCTTTTCCCCTGCCAGATAATTACCCAGGAGCTGATCGGCCCCTCCACCGGTAAACTAGGTACAATCCCCATGGTTAGCAGTCTTGAAACTGGGTCACATTCCAAGTGCAGTTGATATACAGGTATGGTCATATATCATCTTCCGATACCATTCACTAACACTCTAGCATTCACTGCACTCTCTCGGGTAAAGGTCTTTTCCCAGCAGAAGGGTTTGTTTGGCCCCTGTATCCCTCAGTATGACTATGGGTTTGCTTGTCTCACTCGAGGGGTATGGGGTCACTTTTCCTTGGAGTACAAATTCCTGGTAACTCTCAGGGATTTTGTTAAGTTTTCCCGCACTCTCTGTGTGGGGTTACTGTGTCTGACTGTTACAGTTAAAGGCACAGCCTGACCTGCTGTGCTTTCCATCAGGGCCCGTTTTCCAGCACTGATCTGGTGGACTCTGATTAATCCTACAGGTTTTCCCCGTCACTTCCATTAGTCAACACGATGGTGACCTGCCTTATTACTGTGGAAACACGCAGATCTTCAGCCATTACTCCTGCTCTCAGCACCTATTTGGCCTGAGGATGGACCCTTGTGTGTCCCGCCTCTTGCCCATGGCTGCTCGGGCTCCGAACTCCCTTCCACCTTTTGTTCTCGGATCTTTGGGGTGACGAGGAATGGGTTTTCCTCTGGGGTTAAGGCTTTGTGTACATGGGAAAATTCATCAGCCAGAATACCTTTGAACCTTCTGTCCCTCTATGTGGGTTTTACTGGGAGGGGGGCGAGTTTGTGAACTCCTCGAGAGGGATCACCGCTCTGAGTGTTTCATATGTGGGCTCGATCTTGAGCGCTCATATCACTGGCCAAAAACAAACACAAAAATGGACTGTAAAATCTTCTATAGGTACGTGAAAAGGAAACGTTTAGCTAAGACAAATGTGGGTCCATTACAGGCAGTGTCAGGAGAATTTATAATGGGGAATAGAGAAATGGCAGAGAAGTTAAATGATTATTTTGTGTCTGTCTTCACTGAGAAAGATACAAGAAATCTCCCAGAACAAGAGATCCAAGGGATTCGGGTGAATGAGGAAATGGATTTAATTAGTATAAGTAAGAAGGTTGTCTTGGAGAAATTAATGGAGCTGAAGGTTGACAAGTCCCCAGGACCTGATATTCTACATCCCAGAGTGTTGAAAGAGGTAGCTTTGGAAACAATGGATACATTGGTGAATATCTTTCAATATTCTGTAGATTCTGGAACTGTTCCTGTAGATTAGAAGATAGAAAATGTCTTCCCAGTATTTAAGAATGGACGGAGAGAGAAAACAGGGCACTACAGACATGTTAGCCTTACATCAGTCGCTGGGAACAAGCTATACTCTATTCTAAAGAATGTGATAAATGGATCTGATTAGGTAGAGTCAACATGGATAAATGGGAAACAATGTTTGACAATCCTGTTGGAGTTTTTTGAGGATGTTTCTCACAGAATGGATAAAGGGAATTCGGTGGACGTGGTATACTTGGATTTTCAGAAAGCTTTTGATAAAGTCCCCGACAGGAGGTTGGTTAGTAAAATTGAAGCACATGGGATAGGAGATAATGTACTGGCATGGATTAAGGATTAGATAACAGGCAGAAAGCAGAGAGTAGGAATAAATGGGCAATTCTTGCCTTGGCAGGCTGTGACTAGTGGGGTACTACAGGGATCAGTGCTTGGGCCCCGGCTCTTCACAATATGTATCAATGACTTGGATGTGGGGACCAGTGTAATATTTCCAGGTTTTCAGATGCCAGTAAACTAGATGAGAATGAGTGTTGCGAGGAAGATGCAAAGCGGCTTCAAGGGGATTTGGACAGTGAGCGGGCAAGAACATGGCAGTTGAAATATAATGTGGAAAAATGTGAGGTTATCCACTTCGGTAGCAGGAACAGATGTGCAGAGTACTTCTTAAACGGTAAGAGATTAGAAAGTGTAGTTGTACAAAGTACAACTTTGTAGTATGTCCTCATCAATAAGTCAGTGAAAACAAACATGCAGGTACAGAAAGCAATTAGGAAGACTAATGGTATGTTAGCCTTTATTGAAGTGGATTTGAGTGCAGTAGTAGTGACGTTTTGCTGCAATTGTATGGAAACTTGGTTAGACTGCCACTGGAGTAATGTGTGCAGTTTTGGTCCCCTTACCTTAGGAAGGATGTTATGATCATAGAGGGAGTGCAATGACGGTTCATCAGACTTGTTCCCGAGATGGCAGGACCGTCCCATGAAGAGAGATTGGGGAAACTGGGCCTGTATTCTCTGGAGTTTCGAAGAATGAGAGGTGATCTCATTGAAACCTACAAAATACTGAAAGTGATAGACAGGGTAGATGCAGCTAACATGTTTCCCCTGGTTGGGGAATCTAGAACCAGGGGAAACAATTTCAAAATAAGTGGAAATCCACTTAGGACAGAGATGAGGAGAAATGTTGTTACTCAGAGGGTTGTGAATCTTTGGAATTCTCTACCCCAGAGGGCTGTGGAAGCTCAGTCATTGAGTATGTTTAAAGCAGATATTAACAGATTTCTAAATGGAGTCATAGAGTAGTACAGCATAGAAACAGGCCATTCGGCCGTCCACGTCTGGGCTGACTATAATGCCGATCTATACTAATCCCAACTGCTTGCATTAATTCCATATCCCTCTATGCCTTGTTCATTCAAGTACCTGTCCAGATGCCTCTTAAATGTCGTTACTGTTCCTGCCTCCACCACCTCCTCAGGCAGATCATTCCAAATACCCACTATTCTTTGTGTGAAACATTTACCCCTTTGATCCCTTTAAACCTCCTCCCTCTTACCTTAAATCTATGCCCTCTAGTTTTAGTCACCCCTACCATGGGAAACATACTCTGACTATCTCCCCTATCTATGCCTCTCATAATTTTATATACCTCTATCATGTCTCCTCTCAGCCTCCTTCGTTCCAGGGAAATCAGACCCAGCCTATCCAGTCTCTCTTTATAACTCAAGCCCTTCAAACCAGGCAACATCCTTGTGAATCTTTTCTGCACCCTCTCTAGCTTAATCACATCTTTTGTGTAGTGCGGCGACCAGAACTGCCCACAATACTCCAAATGCGGCCTAACCAATGTTATGCACAACTGTAACATGATGTCCCAATTGGTGTACTCAATGCCCCGGCCTAAATACCAGTGACATAACGGGAAATGGGGATAGTGTGGGAAAAAGACATAGAAGTGGATGATCAGCTATTATCATATTGAATGGTGGAACAGGCTCGATGTCCTACTGCAGCTCCGATGTTCCAATGTTCCGAAATTGCTTAACTCTTTCAAACGCCAGGTAGGTTTGGTCAAGCTGCTTGACAAAGATTCTGAATTTTTGCTGGTCCAGCTCCAGTACTTTCTCATATGGGCCAGGATAGCATTTTCAGTCCGCTCATAATCTGATGAACTTTCATCTTTTCCTATTATTTTATTTTGTAAAACCAGCATCCAGTTCTCTGACGGTCATTGCAGTTGCTTTGAAAACTTGTTAAAAGTAATGAAAAGTGCTGCCATATCCTCCTCATTGAACTTTAGAATGAACTGGGAGATCTTTAAGAGCTCAGCACATGATCCTGATCTCGGGATAGCTCCGTCAGCAGCTGTGCCTTCACTGGGTGTACTGGGACTTCCTCTAGTTGTTTGAGCCACCTTAACTCCCTTTTCTCCTTCTCCTTCTGGAACACTCTTATATTTTCCCTTTCTTGACTCTCATTCTGCTCTTTCTCGCTCTCTCTGGAATTCTAATTCAAGTCTCTTACCTTAGTTTTACCTTAGCTAACATTACTCTATCTGTTAGTGATTCTAACCCTGTTTGAGCCTTCAGCTTCAAGTGAAATATGGTTGGTCACAGTCTTACTATTTCGGGTTTCCTAGCTTTTGGACGGAGTGTAATCCCTAACCTTCCAGCTACATTACTCAACTTTCCAGCAGACAGGGTTTTAACCTGTACCAAGTTACTTCACTCTGTATGTAACACCTTTATTCAAAAAGGGAGGCAGACAGAAAGCAGGAAACTACAGGCCAGTTAGCTTCACATTTGTCTTGGGGAAAAAGTTGGAAGCTATTATTAGAGGTGGTATAATCGGCACTTAGACCAAATCGAGGTAATCAGGCAGAATCAACATGGCTTTATGAAAGTTAAATCATGTTTAATCAGTTTGTTGGAGTTCCTTGATGGAGTTACATGTGCTGCGGATGAAGGGGAACCGGTGGATGTACTGTACTGAGATTTCTATAAGGCATTTGATAAGATGCCACATCAAAGTTTATTGCAGAAAATAAAAGCTCATGGTGAAGGGAGTAACTTATTGGTATGGATAGAAGATTGACTAGCGAACAGGAAACCGAGTGTCGGCATAAATGGGTCATTTTCTGGTTGGCAAGATTAAACAAGTGGTGTGCGATGGGGATCAGTGCTGGGGCTTCACCTTTTTACAATTTATATTAATGAATTGGATGAAGGGACCGAAGGTATAGTTGCTAAATTTTCCGATGACACAAAGATATGTAGGAAACTAAGTTGTGAACAGGACATAGGGGACTGCAAAGGAATATAGATAGGTTAAGTGAGAGGGAAAAGACCTGGAAAATGGAGTATACTGCAGGAAAGTGTGAAATTGCCGATTTTGGCAGGAACAATAAAAAGGAAGCCTGTTATCTAAATGGTGAGAGATTGCAGTGCTCTGAGATGCAGAGGGATCTGGGTGTCCAAGTGCATGAATCACAAAAGGCGAGTATGCAGGTACAGCACGTAACTGGAAAGCTAATAGAATGTTATTGTTTACTGCAAGAGAAATTGAATACCAAAGTATGGAGGTCATGCTTCAGTTTCACAGGGCATTGGTGAGACCACATCTGGAGTACTGTGTACAGTTTTGGTTCCTTGTTAATAGAAGAATGTTGTATTGGGGGCAGTAAAGAGAAGGCTTATTAGACTGATACTTGGAATGGGTGGGCCGTCTTATGAGGGAATATTGGACAGGTTAGGCTTGTATCCGCTGCAGTTTAGAAGGGCAAGAGGCGACTTGATTGAAACATATAGGACTCTGAGGGGTCTTGACGGGGTGGATGTGGAAAGGATGTTTCCCATTGTGGGAGAATCTAGAATTAGGGGTCACTATTTAAAAATAAGGGTGGGGGGGGGGGTCACCCATTTAACACACAGATGAGGAGATTTTTTTCCTGTGAGGGTCGTGTGTTTTTGGAAATCTCTTCCTCAAAAGGCGCTGGAAGCAGAGTCTTTGAATATTTGTAAGGCAGAGGTAGATAGGTTATTTGTAAGCAAGGGGGTGAAAGGTTATCGGGGGCAGGTGGAAATGTGAAGTCGAGTTTACAATCAGATTAGTCATGACCTTATTGAATGGCAGAGCAGGCTTGAGGGGCCGAGTGGCCTACTCGTGATCCTAATTCATCTGTTCATATTTTCATAAACTGTGGCTTGGGATGGTACTGTCTCCGAATGTGAACTTTTTAGTGCTGTAGCAGCGAAAGCCACAATAAAACCTACATTGAAATCTTCATTTTTTTTCTGGGAATCAATTGTTTTTCCTACATCTAATTTCTCGTTTGTCATTGGGTTACAATCAATTTCTTTTACAGCCATGTGAGGAGGGGTCCCAGGTCCCCTCGTGTCCTATCTCAGAATTGACCACAAAGGCTTTAATCCTTTTTAGCAGTGGACGTGCTGACCACCTCAGTGAGTCTTTTACCTTGTACTTTTATTGTGCTCGTGGAAGAGCCAATCAGACAGGTTTTCTTGAGATTAAACAAGAGGTGAGTTTATTATACTTAACAAACTAAACTGGATCGAAATAAAATAATAAACATGTACGCTACTCATTCACGCACACACTCACACGAGAATCATACACAAATAAATTAGAGTGAGAAATACACTGGTGTTGGATGAGAGTCCATGATAAATAAAAAAAAAAAATACACAGTCTGTGAGGTTGGATAATTCTGTGGTCTGCGCCTTTGCCACTCTTACATATGAGTTTCATGTCATCTTCAGGGGTTTAAATTGTTTATTTTTACATTTAATTCTATATCATGTATCTATCTATATGTCAGGAACAGCACTGGTTCTAACACGGACCCCTGAGAAATAGCACTGTACACCCCCCCTCCCCCAGAATAAACAATGTCTGTTCACAACTTCTCTCTGCTTTCTGTCCCTGAGTCAATGTCATATGCACACTATCACTCTCACATTAATCCATGTCTTCCATTTTTCGTAACAAGTCGATGAAATGTCATTTGATGACAGGCCTTTTGAAAGTTCATATACATAACACGAAACACGCTGACCTCATCAACACTCACAGTTATGTCATCAACTAACTTGATCAAGATTATCAGACATGATTGGTTATCAAGCTATCCATCCTGTTTGTCATTTATTATCAGATGTTTTTCCAAGAAAGATATATTTTTGAGCTGGGTTATGGCCTCCAGAAATTTCCAATCGCCGACATTAGACTGATTGGTCAGAAGTTACAGGGTTTATCCAATCTCTTTTTTTAAACAGGGTGCATAATTTACAGTCCTCCACTCCCCTGTCACTACTCCCATAGCCAAGGAGGAGTGAAAGCTTCTGGCCAGTGCCTCTTCTACTCCTTCCCTCAACAAACCTCATACATAACATCCAGTCTGGGTCACTGTTATACTTTATTTTGGAACACTAAATGCTGGTTTGACAGGGGTTAACTGTATCTGTTTGTTCAGTGTGTGTAATTAATGTCAGTCTCCATGGACCCTAATTGTGTCATTGGAGAGTTTTCCTCTTCTATTAATAAGGGATTTCCTCCAATGTGTTATTCCAAGCCGGGAGCATCACCCCCACACTAACAGCAGCTCCAGAGAGCGGAAAAGGATTGATCAGAATCTGAGAACAATAGATTGGAATGTAACAAAAATGGATCAGAATCTGAGAATAATAGATTGGAATGTTACCAAAATGGGCAGCAAGAGTTTTTCCTATTGGTTTGGCGAATTTACTGCAGATTATTATTGGAGAACATTAGAAATGCGCATCTATTATGCACTGAAGATGATTGAAACGATTTACTATCCCATCCTCGCTATTATTGGTGCCCCTGGTAAGTCTCTGTATCCAACTATTATATCTATAAACCATATGTCACTGACTTGTGTTCTTGCCATGTAAATCCAGGTAATACTGAAGCCTCTGTCTTCAGTCTCTTTCACAAAATCTGTTCCCGATCCACTGTCTGTATCCACCTCACTAGCAAATGGCTGAGACTGAACCAGACAGTTTACAACTTCTATGTTCTATTTATACCTGAACTGAGTTCATCGCCATGTTCTCTCCATCACTTAACCTGCCTACTGCCACTTCTGTAATATCACCCGTCTCCACCTCTGTCTCAAAACATCTCCTGCATAAACCCTCAGCCGTGCCTTTGTTAAATCCACACTAGACTATACCAATTCTCTCCTGGTCACCCTTCCAGTTATAATCCTCCATAAACCACAGCCCATCCGGAACTCAGCTGTCTGTATCCTAACTCACATCAAATCCTGATCACCCATCACCCCTGTGCACACTGATCTACATTGGCTCCCAGTCTGGCAGCACCTTAATTTAAATATTCTCATTCTTGCGTTTGAATCCCTCCATGGCCTCACCCCTACAATTAGTCCCATCCCCCTGTCCATATCCCATATTCTTGAAAATCATATCAGAATTGGACACAATTCTCCAGCTGGGACCAAACCAATGATGTGTAAAAATCAGCATTTCCTCCTGAGTTTTATTACTCTGTGCCTCTCTCTAACACCAAGGACACTACATGTTACCTTCAATGATCTGTGTGTGTACGCCGCAGGTCTCTCTAATCCTTCACCCACGTTATAATGGTACCATTTAGTTTATATTGTTTCTCCTCATACGTCCTACCCAAATGTCTCACTTCACACTTCACTGTGTTATTTTACATCTGCCATGTTCCTGTCCATTTCACCAGTCAGTTTCTGTCCTCCTGAAGTCTGTTACTATCCTTCACACTGTTTATTAACATTTCTGAGTTTCCTGCCATCTGAAAACTTTGACATTATCCCCTCTGTACACAAGCTCATTGTATTAACTTACAGCAACTGTGATCCCAACAGTGACCCTGGGGAATCCCACTGTGTACTTCCCTCCAGACTGAACAGCAACCATTCTCCACTACTCTCTGCTTTCTGTCACTTAGCTAACTTCCTGCATGCTGGCATTGAATATAAAAAAAGAGCTGCATTTCTATAGCGCCTTTCATGACCACTGGACGTCACAAAGCATCTTACTCCCAACTGATACTTTTTAAAGTGCAGTCACTCTTGTAATCTCTGATGGAAAGCAAACTCCCACAAGCAGCAATGTGATAATAATCAGTCCTGTTTTTGTGATGTTGATTTAATGATAAATATTTACCAGGACACAGGGAATAATTCCCTTACTCTGCTTCTAAATAGTACGATGGGATATTTAACATCCACCTGAGAGGAGAGACGGGGCCTTGGTTTAACGTTTCATTCTAAAGATGGTGCATCTGGCAGTGCAATACTCCCACGGTATTGCACTACAGTGTCAGCCTTGATTCTTGTGATCAAGTCCTGCAGTGACACTTGATCCTGGAAGCTTGTGACTGAAAGGGGAGAGAGCTGCAAACTGAGCCATGGCTGATATTGGTCCTTTAATCCCATATGTTTCTAATTTGGTAACACAGCTGTTATGTGGTACATTATCAAACACCTGGTGAAAGGATAGGAATATTGGGAAAGTACAGGCTGGAACAATCATAGAATTATAGAATAGCATTGCACTGAAGGAGGCCATTTGGTCCATCAAGTCTGTGCTGTCACTTTGGAAGAGCTTCCAGTTAGTCCCACACCCGGGCTCTTTCCCAGATTCTTCCATTTTTTTCTCCTTAAGATATCTGTGCAATTGCCGTTTGGAATCTACTATTGAATCTGTATCCTTCAGCCTATCAGACAATACATTGCAAATCCTAAACACCCATTGCATAAAAAAAATCCCTGTGTCACCTCTGCTTCTTGTGTCCAATCACCGTAAATCTGTGTCCTCTGGTTAATGGCCCCTCGCACATTGAAAACAATTTCATTTTATTTAATTTATCTAAACTCCACATAATCTTAAACATTTCGATCAGATCTCCTTTTAAATTTCCCTACTCTAAGGTGAACATTCCCAGCTACATAACTGTAATTCCTCATCCCTGGAAAAGTTCCAGTAAAACTCTTTTATCCCCTCTCCAAAGGTTTCATGTGCTTACTAACGTGGGTTTCCCAGTATTGGACACAATATTCCAGGTGGAGATGAACTAGTCTTTTCTATAGGTTTAATATAACATCCTATTCTACTCTGTGTCTCTAAAAATAAAGCCTAAGTATCTATTTGCTTTGTTAACTGTTTGTTAACCTGTTCAGCTAACTTCAAAGATTGCACACAAACACCCCAGGTCTCTCTTTTATTCTCACCACTTGTAAAGTGGTTCCATGCAGCTTATATTATCTCTCCTCATGCATCCGCATGCAGCTCACCATCACCTTCGCAAGGGCAATTATGGATGGACAATAAATGCTGGTCTAGTCAGTGACACCCACATCCCATGAACAAATAATAGAATTAGAATTTAGAATTAGAATATTACAGCGCAGTACAGGCCCTTCGGCCCTCGATGTTGCGCCGATCATCTGACCTACACTATTCCATTTACATCCATATGTCTATCCAATGACCACTTAAATGCCCTTAAAGTTGGCGAGTCTACTACTGTTGCAGGCAGGGCGTTCCACGCCCCTACTACTCTCTGCGTAAAGAAACTACCTCTGACATCTGTCCTATATCTTTCACCCCTCAACTGAAAGCTATGTCCCCTCGTGTTTGCCATCATCATCCGAGGAAAAAGACTCTCACTATCCACCCTGTCCAGCCCTCTGATTATCTTATATGTCTCTATTAAGTCACCTCTCCTCCTCCTTCTCTCTAACGAAAACAACCCCAAGTCCCTCAGCCTTTCCTTGTAAGACCTTCCTTCCATACCAGGCAACATCCTAGTAAATCTCCTCTGCACCCTTTCCAAAGCTTCCACATCCTTCCTATAATGCGGTGACCAGAACTGCACGCCATACTCCAGGTGCGGTCTCACCAGAGTTTTGTACAGCTGCAGCATGACCTCGTGGCTCCGAAACTCGATCCCCCTACTAATAAAAGCTAACACACCATATGCATTCTTAACAGCCCTATTAACCTGGGTAGCAACTTTCAGGGATTTATGTAGCTGGACACCAAGATCTCTCTGCTCATCTACACTACCAAGAATCTTCCCATTAGCCCAGTACTCTGCATTCCTGTTACTCCTTCCAAAGTGAATCACCTCACACTTCTCCGCATTAAACTCCATTTGCCATCTCTCAGCCCAGCTCTGCAGCCTATCTATGTCCCTCTGTACCCTACATCATCCTTTGGCACTATCCACAACTCCACCGACCTTCGTGTCATCCGCAAATTTACTAACCCACCCTTATACACGCTCATCCAGGTCATTTATAAAAATGACAAACAGCAGTGGCCCCAAAACAGATCCTTGCGGTGCACCACTAGAAACTATACTGCAGGATGAACATTTACCATCAACCACCACCCTCTGTCTTCTTTCAGCTCGCCAATTTCTGATCCAAAGCACTAATTCACCTTCAATCCCATACTTCTGTATTTTCTGCAATAGCCTACCGTGGGGAACCTTATCAAACGCCTTACTGAAATCCATATACACCACATCCACGGCTTTACCCTCATCCACCTGTTTGGTCACCTTGTCAAAAAACTCAATAAGGTTTGTGAGGCACGACCTACCCTACACAAAACCGTGCTGACTATCTCTAATGAACTTATTCTTTCCAAGATGACTATAAATCCTATCTCTTATAACCTTTTCCAACATTTTACCCACAACCGAAGTAAGGCTCACAGGTCTATAATTATCAGGGCTGTCTCTACTCCCCTTCTTGAATAAGGGGACAACATTTGCTATCCTCCAGTCTTCCGGCACTATTCCTGTCGACAATGACGACATAAAAATCAAGGACAAAGGCTCTGCAATCTCCTCCCTGGCTTCCCAGAGAATCCAGGATAAAGCCCATCTGGCCCAGGGGACTTATCTATTTTCACACTTTCCAAAATTGTTAACACCTCCTCCTTGTGAACCTTAATCCCATCTAGCCTAGTAGTCTGTATCTCAGTATTCTCCTCGACAACATTTTCTTTCTCGACTGTAAATACTGACGAAAAATATTCATTTAACACTTCCCCTATCTCCTCTGATTCCACACACAACTTCCCACTACTATCCTTGATTGGCCCTAACCTATCTCTCGTCATTCTTTTATTCCTGATATACCTATAGAAAGCCTTAGGGTTTTCCCTGATCCTATCCGCCAATGACATCTCGTGTCCTCTCCTTGCTCTTCTTAGCCCTCCCTTTAGATCCTTCCTGGCTAGCTTGTAACTCTCAAGCGCCCGAACTGAGCCTTCACGTCTCATCCGAACATAAGCCTTCTTCTTCCTCTTGACAAGCGCTTCAACTTCTTTAGTAAACCACGGCTCCCTCGCTCGACAACTTCCTCCCTGCCTGACAGGTACATACTTATCAAGGACACGCAGTAGCTGCTCCTTGAATAAGCTCCACATTTCGATTGTGCCCATCCCCTGCAGTTTCCTTCCCCATCCTACGCATCCTAAATCTTGCCTAATCGCATCATAATTTCCTTTCCCCCAGCTATAATTCTTGCCCTGCTGTATATGCCTGTCCCTGCCCATCGCTAAGGTAAACCTAACCGAATAGTGATCACTATCACCAAAGTACTCACCAACTTCTAAATCTAACACCTGGCCGGGTTCATTACCCAGTACCAAATCCAATGTGGCGTCGCCCCTGGTTGGCCTGTCTACATACTGTGTCAGAAAACCCTCCTGCACACACTGGTCAAAAACAGACCCATCTAAAGTACTCGAACTATAGTATTTCCAGTCAATATTTGGAAAGTTAAAGTCCCCCATAACAACTCCCCTGTTACTCTCGCTCCTGTCAAGAATCATCTTTGCTATCCTTTCCTCGACATCTCTGGAACTATTTGGAGGTCTATAGAAAACTCCCAACAGGGTGACCTCTCCTCTCCTGTTTCTAACCTCGGCCCATACTACCTCAGTAGACGAGTCCTCAAACGTCCTTTCTGCCGCTGTAATACTTTCCTTGATTAACAATGCCACACTCCCCCCCCCCACCTCTTTTACCCTCTTCTCTGTTCTTAGTGAAACATCTAAATCCCGGAACCCGCAACATCCATTCCTGTCCCTGCTCTACCCATGTCTCCGAAATGGCCACTACATCGAGATCCCATGTACCATGCTCCTGGCGTTGAAGTAGACACATTTTAAACCAAGATCTTGCTTCCCAGTGCCCTCTTGTGTCTTTATAACCTTATCCCTGACCTCACTACTCTCAACATCCTGCACACTGGAACTACAATTTAGGTTCCCATCCCCCTGTTGAATTAGTTTCAACCCCCCCCCCCCCCTCGAAGAGCACTAGCAAATCTCCCCCTCATTATATTGGTACCCCTCTGGTTCAGGTGAAGACCATCCTGTTTGTAGAGGTCCCACCTACCCCAGAAAGAGCCCCAATTATCCAGGAAACCAAAACCCTCCCTCCTACACCATCCCTGCAGCCACATGTTCAACTCCTCTCTCTCCCTCTTCCTCACTTCGCTAGCACGTGGCACGGGCAACAACCCAGAGATAACAACTCTGTTTGTTCTCGCTCTAAGCTTCCACCCTAGCTCCCAGAATTTCTGCCTTAAATCCCCATCTGTCTTCCTACCTATGTCGTTGGTGCCTATGTGTACCACGACTTGGGGCTGCTCCCCCTCCCCCTTGAGGATCCCAAAAACACGCTCCGAGACATCACGTACCCTGGCACCTGGGAGGCAACACACCAACCGTGAGTCTCTCTCGTTCCCACAAAAACTCCTATCTGTTCCCCTAACTATGGAGTCCCCAATGACTAATGCTCTGCTCCTCTTACCCCTTCCCTTCTGAGCAACAGGGACAGACTCTGCGCCAGAGACCCGTATCCCATTGCCTCATCACCTCACACTTCCCTGTATTAAATTTTATCTGCCACTTCTCTGCCCATTCTGATAGCCTATCTCTATCCTGTTGTATGCAGTTTATATCATCCTCACTGTTTACCACTCCTCCAAGTTTGGTGTCATCGGCAAATTTTGAGATTCTACTCTGAATTCCAAGATCGAAGTAATGGTTCAATTGAATCTGAATAGACTGTTGTATGAAAGTCCATGTAAACCCCATCAACACCATTGCCTTCATCAACTCTCTCTGTTACCACCTCAAAAACTCCAGCAAGTTAGTTAAACATGATATTCCCTTAAGAAATCCATGCTGGCTTTCCTTTATTAACTCGCATTTGTCATGTGACTATTGATTTTGTCCCAAATTATTTTTTCTAAACGTTTTCCCACCACTGTAATTAAACTGACTGGTTTAACTGTAGTGGCTGGGCTTATCTCTACACCCTCTTTTGAACAAGGGTGTAACGTTTGCAATTTTGCAGCCCTCTGTCATCACCCCCGAGTCTAAGGAAGATTGAAAAATTATGGTCAGTACCTCTGCGATTTCCACTCTCACTTCCCTCAGTATCCTTGGATGCATGTTATCTGGTCCTTGTCTTTATCCACTTCAAGTACAAATAGCTTAACTAATACTTCCTCTTTGTCAATTTTAAACAACTCTAGTGTATGACTTACCTCCTCTTTCAACATTGCCTGGGTTGCATCTTAGAATCATAAAACGTTTATTGCACAGAAAGAGACCACTTGGCCCATCGTGCTACCTAAAAACGATCCATCCATTCTAATCCCACCTTCCAGAATTTGATAGATTATGGCACATGAGGTGCATATTCCGTTTGGAATGAGTTGTGGGTTCCTGCCTTAACTACCCTTCCGGGCAATGAATTCCAGACACCCACCACACTCTGGGAGAAAGTAAAGTCCTCATCTCCCCTATAGTCTTTCTACCAAGCACTTTAAATCTATGCCACTTCGTCACTGATCTCTCTGCTAAGGTGAATAGACCCTTCACCTCCACTCCATCCAGGCCTCACGCAATTTTGTACATTTCAATCAGATCTTCCCCCTGCCTTCTCTGTTCCAAGGAGAAGAGCCCCAGACGATCGAACCTTTCTTCATAGATACATTTTTACAATACTGGCAGCATCCTCGTAAATCTCCTCTGTACCCTCTCTAGTGCAATTACATCCTTTCTGTAATGAGGTGACCAGAACTGTACACAGTACTCAAGTTGCGGTCTAACGAGTGAGTTCTACATTTCCAGCGTAACCTCCCTGCTCTTTTATTTTATACTTCAGCTAATAAAGGAAAGAATTCCATATCTTCTGCCTTGCAAAAGATAGATGCAAAGTATTTATTTAGCGCCTCAACTATGCCCTCTGCCTCCATGTGTAAATCTCCTTTATGGTCCCAAATCGGCCCCATTCCTCCTTTTACTAACCTTTTACTATTTACAAGCCTATTGAAACTTTGGAATTTCTTTTAATGATAGCCGCCAGTCTCTTTTCATGCTCTCTCTTTGCTTCTCTTATTTGCTTTTTCACTTCCCTTCTTTTTTTTAATTCATTCACAGGATGTGGGCATCGCTGGCCAGGCCAGCATTTATTGCACACCCCTAATTGCCCTTGAGAAGGTGGTGGTGAGCTGCCTTCTTGAACCGCTGCAGTCCATGTGGGGTAGGTACACCCACAGTGCTGTTAGGAAGGGAGTTCCAGGATTTTGACCCAGCGACAGTGAAGGAACGGCGATATAGTTCCAAGTCAAGGTGGTGTGTGACTTGGAGGGGAATTTGCAGGTGGTGGTGTTCTCATGTATTTGCTGCACTTGTCCTTCTAGTTGGTAGAGGTCGCGGGTTTGGAAGGTGCTGTCGAAGGAACCTTGGTGCATTGCTGCAGTGCATCTTGTAGATGGTACACACTGCTGCCACTGTGCGTCGGTGATGGAGGGAGTGAATGTTTGTAGATCGGGTGCCAATCAAGCGGGCTGCTTTGTCCTGGATGGTGTCGAGCTTCTTGAGTGTTGTTGGAGCTGCATCCATCCAGGCAAGTGGAGAGTATTCCATCACACTCCTGACTTGTGCCTTGTAGATGGTGGACAGGATTCGGGGAGTCAGGAGGTGAGTTACTCGCCTCGGGATTCCTAGCCTCTGACCTGCTTGTGTAGCCACGGTTTTTATTTGGCTACTCCAGTTCAGTTTTCGGTCAATGGTAGCCCCTAGGATGTTGATAGTGGGGGATTCAGCTATGGTAATGCCGTTGAATGTCAAGGGAAGATGATTAGATTCTATTTTGTTGAAGATGGTCATTGCCTGTCACTTGTGTGGCACGAATGTTACTTGCCACTTATCAGCCCAAGCCTGGATATTGTCCCAGTCTTGCTGCATTTCTGCACAGACCGCTTCAGTATCTGAGGAGTTGCGAATGGTGCTGAACATTGTGCAATCATCAGCGAACATCCCCACTTCTGACCTTATGATTGAAGATTCTGGACCTTCTATTTTCAGCCTGGTTCTCAATAGTATCTTTATCCAGCAAATTTCAGAAGTTTGAATATCAGTGAATAAAATTATCAACTTTTGTGCAACCGTCAAAGATCTGTGTGAATACACAAACGTCTCTCTGTCCCTGTCTCTTCATTTAATCCATTTGTCTACATTGCCTTCCCTTACACTTTCTACAAAACAACATCACTTCATACTTCACTGTGTTAAATTACTTCTGCCATGTCCCTACCCATTTTACCAGTCAGTCTCTGTCCTCCTGAAGTCTGTTACTATCCTTCACACTGCTTATTATCATTTCAGAGTTTCCTGCCATCTGAAAACTTTGACATTATCCCCTCTGTACATTGCCGATTGTATTAACATACAGCAACAGTGATCCCAACAGTGACCCTGGGGAACCCCACTGAGTACAGCACTCCAGACTGAACAATAACCATTCTCCACTACTCACTGCTTTCTGTCACTTAGCTATTTTCCTGCATTCTGGCATTGAAAATAAAAGACAAGACTTCCATTTATGTAGCGCCTTTCATGGCCACTGCATGTCCCAAAGCAATTTACAACCAATGAGTACAATTCAACGCGTGGTCAGTCCTGTAATATAGGAAGGACAGCAACAGATTTCGTGTTACGACCACATGAGAACTCTGTCCAGGGGTCTTTTACTGTCGTAACCTGGCCTTATTGTAACAGGGTTTAATTTTAAACACACTGTGTTTTGAGCTTCCACTTTATGAATACTTGTTCACAACTTTACAATCATAAGGCAAAGACATGAGCACAACCAGGCTTTCTTTGCTTAAAGAAGAAAGAATGAAATTTATTAAACCTTCAACTTAAGCTCTAGTATGGTTCACGCCCACGGATATACGATGTGCCAACACTAGCATGCACATGCAATATAAACATGCAAATAGGGACTGAAAAGAGCAGAACAGAAGATAAGGAGAACAGTTTGAGGCAATTCTTGTCACTGTTTCTCGAGCTCGCTGTATTCCTTGATTGAATATCTGATCTTTTATTTCGCTGGGTCCCAGTAGTCTTCATAAAACCTTCTTCACAGAGGAAACCATTCTCTCTTAAAGTTTCATGTGTTTTTACAAGATTCAGTTCCGTGGGAAAAGATGAAGGCAGGCAGACAGGAGAGGTGATGTTCTCAGTCCATGAACACATGTTGTTCTGAGTTCATAATCTGTTTTCCAGTTTAAAACACCCCGAGTCGTCCAGCAGGTGGCCACGTGACCGACTGGCCTGACCAGGTCTCTTTCTGTGTATTGGGGCAGGTACTGGCTCCCTTTGTTTTCACATTGTCTGGTAGTATTCAATCATCTTTCCAGTCATGGACTTACAATGTTTAAGTTTTAATGTTCATGTGGTGAAATTACGTGTGCCTCAGTCTTGGCAGGCGGGGGTTTGCCTGACACCTCAACACCCAGGGGAACGAAGTGCCATTTAAAGACAAGCAGTGCATTTCATAACAGAGTCTGAGAAATATAAGATATAGAAAGTCCATTCATTCACCAATCTTAACCTTATTAAACATGGACTGTTCTAGGTGCCAAGTCTTCTGTAATCTTTCCCTTTCTTTCTCCTCAGGACAGCTGTGGGGGTGGGAGTGGGTCTATCCTGAACTCCCTGATTCATGCAAAGACTTTTGTCTTCAGGGGATGGGTGGTTCCCTTTCCCTCTGACTGTGGGGGAGGAGTCTTTTTTACTCTCCACTTTGATCTCTGGGACAGTCCTACCTGCAGGTATTTGTGACACTTCGACTGCGTGAGTAAGGAGGACTTTGCAGGGTCGACAGGGCTGGGTTTGTCATTGTCATTTCTAGTGCCTAGGTCGATGCCGGGTGGGCCATACGGTTTCATTCCTTTTTATTGCCTTCGCAGTAATGAGATGCAACTGAGTGGCTGGCTAGGCCATTTCAGAGGGCATGTAAGGGTCAACAACATTGTTGTGGGTCTGGAGTAACATGTAGGTCGGAAAAGGTAAGGACAGCAGATTTCCTTCCCTAAAGGACATTTGTGAACATTTTGTGTCACTGGAGTGTTTCCATCTTCTATCACTCCCATATCCAAAGATGGCTGAAAGATTCTGAACAGTGCCTCTGCTATTTGCACCATACCTTTCCTCAGCAACCCTCATACATCCCATCCAGACCAGGTAAATGTTCAACTTTGTTGTGGTGCAAAAAGTTTTAGATTGAAAGTGGTTAAATGAACCTGTTTATTCAGTGACTGTAATTAATGTCAGTCTCCATGGACCTGAACTGTGTCACTGGAGGGTTTCCTTCTTCTGTTAATAAGGGGCTCCTTTCAATCTGTTATTTCATAGTATCAGCGGGAGCACAACCTCCTGCACGAACAGATATCAGTGGCGAGAGAGAGAGAGAGAGAGAGAGAGAGAGAGAGAGAGAGAGAGAGAGAGACAGGATAGATCAGAATCTGAGAACAATAGATTGGAATGTTACAACAATGATTTGGAGGAAAGTATAGGTGGTCTGATTAGCAAGTTTGCAGACGGCACTAAGATTGGTGGAGTAGCAGATAGTGAAGGGGACTGTCAGAGAATACAGCAGAATATAGATAGATTGGAGAGTTGGGCAGAGAAATGGCAGATGGAGTTCAATCAGGGCAAATGCGAGGTGATGCATTTTGGAAGATCCAATTCAAGAGTGAACTATACAGTAAATGGAAAAGTCCTGTGGAAAATTGATGTCCAGAGAGATTTGGGTGTTCAGGTCCACTGTTCCCTGAAGGTGGCAACGCAGGTCAATAAAGTGGTCAAGAAGGCATATGGCATGCTTTCCTTCATCGGACGGGGTATTGAGTACAAGAGTTGGCAGGTCATGTTACAGTTGTATAGGACTTTGGGTGGGCCACATTTGTAATACTGCGTGCAGTTCTGGTCGCCACATTACCAAAAGGATGTGGATGCTTTGGAGAGGGTGCAGAGGAGGTTCACCAGGATGTTGCCTGGTATGGAGGGCGCTAGCTATGAAGAGAGGTTGAGTAGATTAGGATTACTTTCATTAGAAAGACGGAGGTTGAGGGGGGACCTGATTGAGGTGTACAAAATCATGAGAGGTATAGACAGGGTGGATAGCAAGAGGCTTTTTCCCAGAGTGGGGGATTCAATTACTAGAGGACCCGAGTTCAAAGTGAAAGGGGAAAAGTTTAGGGGGAATATGCGTGGAAAGTTCTTTACGCAGAGGGTGATGGGTGCTTGGAACGCGTTGCCAGCGGAGGTGGTAGATGCGGGCACGATGGCGTCTTTTCAGATGTATCTAGACAGATACATGAATGGGCAGGAAGAAAAGAGATACAGACCCTTAGAAAATAGGCGACATGTTTAGATAGAGGATCTGGATCAGCGCAGGCTTGGAGGGCCGAAGGGCCTGTTCCTGTGCTGTAATTTTCTTTGTTCTTTGTTCTTTGTTCCAACAATGGATCAGAATCTGAGAACAAAAGATTGGAATGTTGCAACAATGGGTCAGAATGTGAGAACAAAAGATTGGAATGTTACAACAATGGGTCAGAATGTGAGAACAATAGATTGGAATGTTACAACAATGGACAGCAGGACTTCCTGCACTTGGTTTGGCTTGCTTACTGTAGATTGGATAACATTAGAATATCGGGTCTTTTATGCTCTGAGGATGATTCAATGTATTTTCTATCCCATCCTCGCTATTATTTGTATCCCTGGTAAGTCTCAGTATCCTGCTATTAGATTCATTAACCATATTTCACTGATTTCGTGTTCTTGTCAATTAAAAGCATGAGAAGATTGTCGTCATTATCTTCAGTTACTGTCACAAACTCTATTCCCTATCCACGATCTGCATCCCCCTCACTGGCCGTTGACTGAGGTGGAACCAGGAAGTTTTCAACCTCTGGTACTTGTTAAATGCTGAGCTGAGTTCATCCCCATTTCCCCTCCATTCCCAACCCTGTCTATTGTTACGGCCAGGTGAAGAGGGGTCACAGTCACCCCTCTTGTCCTTCCTCTTATTTGACTGCAACAGTCTTTGTCCTTTTTAAACAGTGGATGTGCTTACTATCTCAGTGAGTATTTTACCTTTTACCTTTGGTGTGATGGTGAAGGATCCGATCGGACCAGTTCTCTTGAGTTTGAACACGGAAGAGCTGAGTTTATTATACTTAACAATCTAAACCCGATCTAAATAAAATCATAAAAAATAACCGCGCATTTATGCACACACTCACACGGGAATCACACAGAAATAATTTCCAAAGTGAGAAGTATATTTGTGGTTGGATTGGAATCCAGAATTAATATTATAAATAAAATACTCATTCTGTGAGGTTGGACGATTCGGTGGTCTTCTGGCTGAAGTTGTATTCTTGAAGTCTTTGGCTGGTTAAAGTGCATTTGTGGCAGGCACACATGGCTCAGTGTTTTCTTGGAGGCAGATTTGTAGGTAGCTTTCTTCCCCTGGTTACTCTGTCTGTAGCAAACTGTCGGCTTGGAGGGCCCACTGTCGCATGTGGTTTTCAAACTTGTGTTGTTAGGTGGAGAGAGAGACGGAGAGAGAGAGGCGGGGACACAGCCCTTCTGCTTCTGCACAGTTTGAATCACTGGCTTGTCTGTCTTTGTCCAGGGTAAACTCCCAGCTTTCACAGAGATACACAGAAGGTCCCATGACTGCCTCTGTGTATTCTTTGTACCCTGATAATGAGATTCAAAGTTAGAAATTCTATCTCCCCAGTGCTCAGGATACCAGTATTTACTGTTGGAGAAGATTTCTCTTTCAAAGTCAATGTGTCAGGATGGCCTTGTATGCCGTGTTAATGATTGTAAGCTTAGGTAATTCAATCACTGGAGCAAGCCAGTGATTCAGATCCAGGCTCATAAGATATGTGTCTCCTGCTGGAGGCCTTGGAATGTGAAAAGGTGTTTCAGATAACAATTGTGGTGGCAATCTTGGCTGCCTGTTTTTTCAAGGTTAACTGCAGGATTTTCTCCATTAAATGATTAGTGTAAGTTTCCAACCGATGAATTAAAATTCCTCATTGGGCATATGGTGTTATGTTGACACTGCCACAGCACATGGAAAGAAAAGTGAGAATAGGAACATTTCATGACAGAATTGTGGGAAGAAATGGAAGGAAACAAACATTCATTCTCAATAATAACTTCTCAAATTCACACATTAATCTTAGAATTACTGCAGCTGACATTGTCAGTTTCAGTTTGATTTAGATTTAGAGATACAGCACTGAAACAGGCCCTTCGGTACACCGAGTCTGTGCCGACCATTAATCACCCATTTATACTAATCCTACACTAATCCCATATTCCTACCAAACATCCCCACCTGTTCCTATATTCCCCTACCACCTACCTATACTAGTGGCAATTTATAATGGCCAATTAACCTATCAACCTGCAAGTCTTTTGGCTGTGGGAGGAAACTGGAGCACCCGGAGAAAACCCACGCAGACACAAGGAGAACTTGCAGTACTGATATAATTGTGTTGGAGTTTTGTCTGGGATGGTTATGTGTCAGGTTTGATCCTGGTTGTTCTTGCAGAGTTCTGCTTTGAACTGTTGGGTTATATTTGCTTTGAGTTTAAGACCTGATCATTGGGTTCTTAGCTTTCTGGTGAGGTACACAGGTGCTGTTTACTTCAGGGTATTTTCCATTCCAATTTCCCTTTACGATGGTGAGGATCTTTTTTTCTGATCTGCCCTATGTCTTCGGAGTCATTACCGCTCGCTAGGGTCTGTCAAACTTTCACTGCACTCTCTTGTGGCACTTTGACTAGGTGAGGCATCTCAAGGGAACTTTCCTTGCCCTTGCACGTTTCTGTAATTGCTGTTAGCAGCCTTTTTAGGGTGCTTCTTTGGCCTGCATTTAAGGAAGAGAGCGTGTGGTCTAATCTATCTAACATTTCAGGTTTGGCTAATCGGAGAGTAGGGGATTCTAGTTGGGAATTCTCCTGGCCCTCCTCTAACCTGTCCTCACGATTCTTTTTAATCCTTCCCTCCTGATCGTCTGACAGATCTGTACTTGTCTGTCCCCTCCACAGCCTTTACCTTTTTCCTTTGGTCTGGGTGTCAATTAAATAATTAACCTGAGTATACCTTTTGCCACTCGATATGGACCACTGAACTGGGATTTCAGGGGTTCACCCTGCAGTGAGAGTAGTAACAATACATGGTCTCTGGGCTGAAATGTTCTAGCCTTGGCATTTTCGTCTGCTTATCTTTTCATAGCTGCCTGAGAGGTCTTTCGGTGTCCCTGAGCCATTGCACACGCTCTCGTGAGCCACTCCCAGAGCATGGAAATGTTGTCTAAAATGGAAGACACATCCCTGTGTCCCAAAAACCTCTCCTTGTTTCGTTTAAGAGTACCTCTCGCTTCGTGTCCATAAACTAACTCAAAGAGACTAAAGCCAGTGGACTCATTAGATAAGTCCCTGGTCACCAACAGGAGAAATCCCAGCCCTTTGTCCCAGTCATGGGGTTACTCATAGCAATATGGCCTGATCATTGTCTTTAGGGTCTGGTGGTACTGCTCCAAAGCCCCTTGTGACTGTGGGTGATAGGCTGAGAACTTTAGCAGGGTTATGTCCAGAATATCCATGAGCTTTTCAAAAATACTTGACGTAAAATGTGTGTCCTGGTCCATCTGGATCTCAGCAGGCAGCCCATATCGGGTAAAGAATTGGGTTAGCCCCTCCACCACTACCTTGGTAGAGATTGTTCTTTGGGAGAATGGCCTCTGAGAATCGGGTCACCATGTCCATAATGGTGAGAAGATACTGGTAATCCCGTTTTGTTTTCAGCAGGTGTCCCACACAATCCACCAGCATTCTGCTGAAGGGTTCTTGTATGGGAATTAGGGGTGCAAGTTTTATTGCAGGTTGGGACTTCCCCAGAACCTGGCACGTGTGACCAGTTTGACAGAACTCCACTACATCTTTGTGGAGTTATAGTCAGTCAAAACGCTGTGTTATGCGGCTTTGATTTTTCATGCACTGGCATGTCCATCCATTAGAAGGTCGTGGGCCATTCTTATTATTTCTTAAAGGGACCTCAGCGGCACCACTCTCTGGAGATCCACTGTCCACTCTTCATCCGCAGGACTGTGAGGAGGTGTACACTTCCTCATCAGCACCTCACTCTTTAAATAGGAGCACTCTGCAACTCCCTCTGCTTCAGCTTTGGTTTGGACAGACTGTGCTAACATTGCACTGTATTTTTAACACTGGATCAGGTTGTTGAGACTCAACTAAGGAAAATCTGTTTAACACATCCTTTCGGTCCTCTAACATTCCAAAGAAGATTTCACAAGCAGGGAGAATACCTGGGACCTTCTCCTGTAAATGCTCTGTCTCCCTGACCTCTTTTGGTCTCTCTAGAACTACTGGGGAAGCTGCCACCTTTTCCCCCTGTCAGATCATTACCCAGGAGCAGGTCGACCCATACACTGATAAACTAGGGACAATCCCGATGGTTAACTGTCCTGAAATTAGGTCACACTCCAAGTGCAGCCGATATAAAGGTATGGACATATACTGACTTCTGATACCATTCACTAACAGTCTAGCATTCACTGCACTCTCTGGGGGAAAGCTCATGCCTTTTCCCAGCAGAAGGAATTGGGTGGCCCCTGTATCCCTGAGTATGACTATGGACTTGCCTGCCTCACTCAAGGGGTATGGGGTCACGTATCCTTGGGAAAAGTTCCTTCTAACTCTCAGGGAATTTGTTAAGTTTTCCCACACTCTCTGTGGTAGTTTTACTTGGTCTGACTGCCACAGTGAAAGACACATCTTGATCTGCTGTGCTTTCCATCAGGGCCCTTTTATCTGCACTTATCTGGTGGACCCTGTTTAATCCTACAGGTTTTCCCATAACTTGCAGCATTCAGCTCCATGGTGACCTTCCTTATTACAGTGGAAACACACAGATCTTCATCCGTTACTCCTGCTCGCAGTACCGTCCGATTTGGCCTGAGGATGGGCCCCTGTATTTCTCGTTTTTCCTTCTTGCCCATGGCTGTTCGGGCTCCTATCACTCTCCCACCTTTTATTCTCGGATCTTTGGGATGACTGGGGAAGGGTTTCCCTTTGGGGTAAGGCCTTCTGTACAAAGGAAAATTCATCGGCCAGAATTGCAACCTGTCTGGCTCTTTGAACCTTTTGTTCCTTTATGTGGGTTCTAATGGGAGGTGGCCTGCCTTAATACAGTGGAAACTCCTCGAGAACGATCACCACTCTGAGGTTTTCATACGTGGGCTCTATCTTGACTGTCCATATCTACTGGTCAAAAGTAAACTCAAAAATGCATTGTAAAATCTTCTATAGGTACTTTTAAAGGAAGCATTTAGCAAAGACAAATGTGGGTCCATTACAGGCAGAGTCAGGAGAATTTATAATGGAGAATAGAGAAATGGCAGAGAAGCTAAATGATTATCTTGTGTCTTTCTTCACTGTGGAAGATGCAAGATATCTCCCAGAATTAGAGATCCAAGGGATTTGGGAGAATGAGGAATTGAGGGAAATTAGTATTAGTAAGAAGTTGTATTGGTGAATTTAATCGTGCTGAAGGTTGATAATTCATCAAGATCTGATATTCTACATCCCAGAGTGTTGAAGGAAGTAGTTATGGTGATTGTAGATACATTGGTGATCCACTTTCAAAATTCCATCAATTCTGGAACGCTTCCTGCAGATTGGAAGGTCGCAAATGACACCCCACTATTTAAGAAGTGAGAGAAAGAGAAAATTGGGAATTACAGACCTGTTAGGCTTCCATCAGTACTAGGGAAAGTGCTAGAATCTATTCTAAAGTATGTGATAAATGGATCTGATTGGGCAGAGTCAACATGAATTTATGAATAGGAAATCATTCATGCCGAACCTGTTGGAGGTTTTTTTAGGATGTTACTCACAGAATAGAAAAGGGGAGCTGGTGGATTTTCAGAAGGCATTTGATAAAGTGCACCACAGGAGCTTGGTAAGCAAAACTAAAACACATGGAAAAGGAGGTAATATACTGACATGCAGTAAGGATTGGTTAACAGGCAGGAAACAGAGTAGGAATAAAAGGGTCATTCTTGCGTTGGCAGGATGAGACTAGTGGGGTACCGCAGGGAACAGTACTTGGGCCCCAGCTGTTCACAATATATATCGATGATTTGGGTATGGGGACCAAAGTAATATGTTCAAGATTGCAGATTGCACAAAACTAGGTGGGAATGTGAGTTGTGAGGAAAATGCAAAGCGGCTTCAAGGGGATTTGGACAGACTGAATGAGTGGGCAAGAACATGGCAGATGGAATATAATGCGGAAAAATGTGAGGTGGGCCACTTGGGTAGAATGAATAGATGTGCATTGCATTTCTTAAATGGTAAGAGATGAGAAAGTGTGGATGTACAAAGGGACCTGGGTGTCCTTGTCAATAGGTCACTTAAAGCTAACATGCAGGTGCAGCAAGCATTTAGGAAGGCTAATGTGTGTTACTTTTATCGTTAGAGGATTTGAATACAGGAGTAGTGAAGTCTTGATTCAATTGTATAGAACCTTGGTTAGATCGCACCTGGAGTACTGTGTGCAGTTTGGGTCCCCTTACCTGAGGAAGGATATTATGACCATAGAGGGAGGCAACAAAGGTTCACCAGACTTGTTCCTGGGATGGCGGGACTGTTCTACGGAAAGGGATTGAAGAAACTGAACATGTATTCTCTAGAGTTTCGAAGAATGAGCGGTGATCTCATTGAAACCTACAAAATACTTAAAGGGATAGACAAGGCAGCTAAGATGTTTCCCCTGGTTGGGGAATCTAGAACAAAGGGACACAAATTCAAAGCCACTTAGGACAGAGATGAGGAGTAATTTCTTTACTCAGAGGGTTGTGAACCTTTGGAATTCTCTACCCTTCTGTGGAAGCGCAGTCATTGAGTATGTTTAAAGTATAGATTGACAGATTTCTAAATACCACTGACAGAAGGGGATATGAGGATAGTGTGGGAGAAAAGGCATTGAAGAGGATGATCAGCCATGATCATATTGAATGGTGGAGCAGGATCGATGGGACGAATGGTTGAATTCAGATTCCATGTTCCTATATTCCTTAGCTGCTTAACTGCTTCCAACTCGAGGTCAGTTTAGTCAGGCTGCTTTCCAAGGGTTCAGAATGTTTTACTGAACACTTCGGATGCTATCTCATATACACCCAGGATAGCATTTTTAGTCATCTCATAATCTGATGAACTTTCATCTGGCAGCAGTGAATAAACCTCATGGGCTTTGCCTGTTATTTTGTTTTGTAAAAATAGCATCCCGCTCTCTTCCGACCATTTCAGCTGCTTTGCAAGCTTATCAAAAGTGGTGAAAAATTCTGCCACATCCTCCTCATTGAACTTTGGAATGAACTGGGAGAAGTTTAAGAGCTCAGCACATGGTCCTGAGCTAGGAGCAGCTCCCACACTCGCTGTGCTTTGACTGGGTGTACTGGGTCTTCCTTTAGTTGATTTGAACTGCCTTAACTTCCTTTTCTCCTTCTTCCTCTGCAACACTTTCATTTTTTCCCTTTCTTGACAATCACTCTGCTCTTTCTCGCTCACACTGGAATTTAATTCTCGTCTTTTCTGCTCTAGTTTTACCTTAGCTAACATTACTCTATCTGTTAGTGATTCTAACCCTGTTTGAGTCTTCAGCTTCAAGTGAAAAATGGTTGTCCACAAGTCTTAGGAATTCAGGTTTCCGAGCTTTTGGATGGAGAGAAATCCCGAACTGTCCAGCTATATTACTCAACTTTTCAACAGATTGGGGTTTTAACCTGTACCAAGTTATTTCAGTCTGCATGCAACTCCCTTATTGCGAATGTAACTGATTTATTCAAAAAGGGAGAGAGCCAGAAATCAGGAAAAATTATGAGGGGCATTGATAGGGTAGGTAGGAAGAAACGTTTCCCTTAGCGGAGGTGTCAATAACCAGGGGGGCATTGATTTAAGCTTAGGGACAGGCAGTTTAGAGGGAATTTGAGGGAAAAATCACCCAGAGGGTGTTTGGAATCTGGAGCACACTACCTGAATGGAAGGAAGAGGCAGGACTCTTACAGCATTTACGAAGTATTTAGATGAGCACCTGAAAAGCCATTGCATCCAAGGTTACGGGGCAGGTGCTGGAAAATGGGATTAGAATTTACAGGCTTGATGGCCGACACAGATAAAGTGGGGCGAGGGGACTGTTTCTGTGCTGTAAAACTCTGTGCCTCTATGACACTTCTAATTTGCCGTTTGTTGTCGGGTTACGATCTCTAGAACCTCCAGATTTCTGCTGCAGCCAGGTGAGGAGGGGTCCCAGGCTCTCTTCTTGTCCTGTATTTTATTTGATCACAACGGGGTTTATTCCTTTTTAGCACTGGACGTGCTGACCACCTCAGTGAATATTTTACCTTTTACCTTTTGTGATAGTGAAAGAACCAATCAGACAGGTTTTCGTGATTTTAAACATGAGGTGAGTTTATTATACTTTAAAATCTAAACTGAATCTAAATAAAATAACAACAATATAAGGTACACATTCATGCACACACTCACACGCAAATCACACAAACAGGTTATAGAGTGAGAAATAAATTTATATTTGGATTGGAGTCCAGAATAAATTAAAAATAAAAAAAGTCTGTGTGATTGGATAATTCTGTGGTCTGCGCCTTTGCCATCCTTATTTATGAGTGTCATGTCATCTACAAGATTTGAAATTGTTTATTTTTACGTATAAGTCTCCATCACCTGTATATCTATCTACATGTCAGGAAGAGCACTGATTCTAATACTAACCCCTGAGAAACAACATTGTATAATCCCCCTCCCCCAGTCTGAACAATGTCTGTTCACCACTTCTCTCTGCTTTCTGTCCCTGAGTCAGTGTCATATCCACACTATCACTGTCACAATAATCCACGTCTTCCATTTTCATAACAAGTCTATGAAATGTCATTTGATCACAGGCCTTTTGATAGTCCAGATACATAACAGGAAACACACTATCCTCATCAACACTCACAGTTATGTCATCAACTAACTTGATCAATATTATTAGACATGATTTTCCATGAACCAATCCGTGCTGTTTGTCATTTATTATCCCATGTTTTTCCAAGAAAGATATATTTTTTGTATTGGTTTATGGCCTCTAGTAATATCGAACCACCGACATTAGACTGACTGGTCAGTAGGTACAGGTTTATCTGATGTCTCCTTTTTACAGCAGGGTGTAACATTTACAACCCTCCAGTCCTCTGTCATCACTCCCAGATCCAAGGAGGATTGAAAGCTTCTGGCCAGTGCCCGTATTTCCACCATTCCTTCCGTCAACAAACGTCATATATCCCATCTAGACTGGGATCCCATCTAAATCTTCTACACAATTGTGGTACAAAAAGTATTGGATTGAAAAGGGTTAACATAACCTGTTTGCTCATTGACTGTAATTAATGTCAGTCACTAAGGACCCTAAATGTGTCACTGGAGGGTTTCCCTGTTCCATTAATAAGGGACTCCTTTCAATGTGCCAGCTCATAGTGTCAGCGGAAGCATCACTGTCAGCACGAACAGGGATCCATCACTGCAGAGAGAGAGAGAGGATCGATCAGAATCTGAGAACAATAGATTAGAATGTTGCAACAATGGACAATTTCTCCTCTTGGTTTGGCCTGGTTGCTGCAGATTATTTTTGGATAACATTAGAATTGCGGATCTATTATGCTCTGAAGATGATTCAATTTATTTACCATCCCATCCCCGCTATTATTGGTGTCCCTGGTAAGTCTCTGTATCCAACTATTCGATCTATAAACCATATTTCACTGATCTAGTATTCTTGTCATGTAAAGCTTTGGAAGAGTTAAGCCATTGTCTTCAGTCTCTGTCACAAACTCCACTCTGCATTAACTATTTGCATTTCCCTCCCTACCCAATGTATGTGGCAGAAACACACTGCAAACCTCCATAAACCACAACCCATCCAGAACTCTGCTGCCTGTATCCTAACTCACACCAAATCCCGATCACCCATTACCCCTGTGCTCACTGATCTACAGTGGCTCCCGGTCTGGCAGCACCTTAATTTTAATATTCTCATTCTTGTGTTCGAATCCCTCCATGGACTCACCCCTCCAATTAGTTTCTTTCTTCTGCACATTTCACAAGTTATTGAAAATCTTAACCCTTCAAGTCTATTTCCTATTTCCTTTTTGAAGTGAGCTGTTTTCACTCCATATGTTCCCCTGACCTGATTTTCACTCTATGACGGCACTGGTGCCAACGCGATGGAACCCTGAACAAGAACAAAGAACAAATAAAATTATAGCACAGGAACAGGCCCTTCGGCCCTCCAAGCCTGCGCCGATCCAGATCCTCTATCTAAACATGTCACCTATTTTATAAGGGTCTGTATCTCTTTGCTTCCTGCCCATTCATGTATCTGTCCAGAAACATCTTAAAAGACGCTATCGTGCCCGCATCTACCACCTCCGCTGGCAACGCATTCCAGGCACCCACCACCCTCTGCATAAAGAACTTTCCACGCATATCACCCCTAAACTTTTCCCCTTTCACTTTGAACTCGTGACCCCTAGTAATTGAATCCCCCACTCTGGGAAAAAAGCTTCTTGCTATCCACCCTGTCTATACCTCTCATGATTTTGTACACCTCAATCAGGTCCCCCCTCAACGTCCGTCTTTCTAATGAAAATAATCCTAATCTACTCAACCTCTCTTCATAGCTAGCGCCCTCCATACCAGGCAACATCCTGGTGAACCTTATTCACTGACAGTCCCCTTCACTATCTGCCACTCCACCAATCTTAGTGTCGTCTGCAAACTTGCTAATCAGACCACATATACTTTCCTCCAAATCATTTCTGTATATCACAAACAACAGTGATCCCAGCACGGATCCCTGTGGAACACCACTGGTCAAACGTGTCCATTTTGAGAAACTCCCTTCCACTGCTAATCTCTGTCTCCTGTTGCCCAGCCAGTTCTTTATCCAAAACAAAAACAAGAAATGCTGGATTCACTCAGCAGGTCTGGCAGCATCTGTGGAAAGAGAAGCAGAGTTAACGTTTCGGGTCAGTGACCCTTCTTTGGAACCATCTTTATCCATCAGGCTAGTACACACTGGACCCCATGCGACTTCACTTTCTCCATCAGCCTACCATGGGGAGCCTTATCAAACGCCTTACTGAAGTCCATGTATATGACATCGACAGCCCTTTCCTCATCAATCAACTTTGTCACTTCCTCAAAGAATTCTATTAAGTTGGTAAGACATGACCTTCCCTGCACAAAACCATGTTGCCTATCACTGATAAGCCAATTTTTTCCAAATGGGAATAGATCCTATCCCTCAGTATCTTCTCCAGCAGCTTCCCTACCACTGACGTCAGGCTCACCGGTCTATAATTACCAGGATTTTCCCTGCTACCCTTCTTAAACAAGGGGACGACATTAACAATTCTCCAGTCCTCCGGGACCTCACCCGTGTTTAAGGATGCTGCAAACATATCTGTTAAGGCCCCAGCTATTTCCTCCCTCGCTTCCCTTAGCAACCTGGGATAGATTCCATCCGGACCTGGGGACTTGTCCACCTTCATGCCTTTCAGAATACCCAACACTTCCTCCCTCCTTATGCCGACTTGACCGAGAGTAATCAAACATCTGTCACTAACCTCAACATCCGTCATGTCCCTCTCCTCGGTGAATACCGATGCAAAGTACTCGTTTAGAATGTCACCCATTTTCTCTGACTCCACGCATAACTTTCCTCCTTTGTCCTTGAGTGGGCCAATCCTTTCTCTAGTTACCCTCTTGCTCCTTATATATGAATAAAAGGCTTTGGGATTTTCCTTAACCCTGTTTGCTGAAGATATTTCATGACCCCTTTTAGCCCTCTTAATTCCTCGTTTCAGATTGGTCCTACATTCCCGATATTCTTTCAAAGCTTCGTCTTTCATCAGCCGCCTACACCTTATGTATGCTTCCTTTTTCCTCTTTGCTAGTCTCACAATTTCACCTGTCATCCATGGTTCCCTAATCTTGCCATTTCTATCCCTCATTTTCACAGGAACATGTCTCTCCTGCTCGCTAATCAACCTCTCCTTAAAAGACTCCCACATATCACATGTGGATTTACCTTCAAACAGCTGCTCCCAATCTACATTTCCCAGCTCCTGCCGAATTTTGGTATAGTTGGCCTTCCCCCAATTTAGCGCTCTTCCTTTGGGACCACTCTCGTCTTTGTCCATGAGTATTTTAAAGCTTACGGAATTGTGATCACTATTCCCAAAGTAGTCCCCGACTGAAACTTCAACCACCTGGCCGGGCTCATTCCCCAACATCAGGTCCAGTATGGCCCCTTCCCGAGTTGGACTATTTACATACTGCTCTAGAAAACCTTCCTGGATGCTCCTTACAAATTCTGCTCCATCTGGACCTCTAACACTAAGTGAATCCCAGTCAATGTTGGGAAAATTAAAATCTCCTATCACCACCACCCTTTTGCTCCTACATCTTTCCATAATCTGTTTACATATTTGTACCTCTATCTCACGCTCGCTGTTGGGAGTCCTGTAGTACAGCCCCAACATTGTTACCGCACCCTTCCTATTTCTGAGTTCTGCCCATATTGTCTCACTGCTCGAGTCCTCCATATTGCCCTCCTTCAGCACAGCTGTGATATCCTCTTTGACCAGTACTGCAACTCCTCCGCCGCTTTTACCTCCCTCTCTATCCCGCCAGAAGCATCGATATCCTGGGATATTTAGTTGCCAATCATGACCTTCCCTCAGCCAAGTCTCAGTAATAGCAATAACATCATACTCCCAGTTACTAATCCAGGCCCTAAATTCATCTGCCTTACCTACTACACTTCTTGCATCGAAACAAATGCACCTCAGACCACCAGTCCCTTTGCTTTCATCATCTGCTCCCTGCCTACTTTTTCCCTTAGTCATGCTGACTTCATTATCTAGTTCCTTACAGGCTTTAGTTTCTACCACCTTACTGTCCACTGACCTCATTTGGTTCCCATCCCCCTGCCACATTATTTTAAACCCTCCCCAACAGCGTTAGCAAAAGCACCCCCAAGGACATTGGGTCCAGTCCGGCCAAGGTGTAGACCGTCCAATTTGCAATAGTCCCACCTCCCCCAGAAACGGTCCCAATGTCCCAAAAATCTGAACCCCTCCCTCCTGCACCATCTCTCAAGCCACGCATTCATCCTGACTATTCTTTCATTTCTACTCGGACTATCACGTGGCACTGGTAGCAATCCTGAGGTTACTACCTCTGAGGTCCTACTTTTTAACTTGGCACCTAACTCCCTAAATTCTGCTTGTCGGACCTCATCCCGTTTTTTACCTATGTCATTGGTGCCTTTGTGCACAACGACAACTGGCTGTTCACCCTCCACTTTCAGAATGTTCTGCAGCCGATCTGAGACATCCCTGACCCTTGCATCTGGGAGGCAACATACCATTCGGGAGTCTCGTTTTCGACCACAGAACCGCCTATCTACTCCCCTTACAATCGAATATCCTATGACTATCGCCCTTCCACTCTTTTTCCCGCCCTTCCTAACATCAGAGCCAGCCACGGTGCCATGAACCTGGCTACTGCTGCCTTCCCCTGGTGAGCCATCTCCCTCAACAGTATCCAAAACGGTATACCTGTTGTGGAGGGAGATGACCGCAGGGGACACCTGCGCTGCCTTCCTGCTCTTTCTCTGCCTTTTGGTCACCCATTCCCTTTCTCCCTCAGCAATCCTAATCTGTGGTGTGACCAATTTGCTAAACGTGCTATCCACGACCTCCTCAGCATCGCGGATGCTCCAAAGTGAGTCCATCCGCAGCTCCAGAACCGTCATGCTGTCTAACAAGAGCTGCAGCTGGACACACTTCCAGCACATGAAGGAGTCAGGGACATCAGCCATGTCCCTGAGCTCCCACATTGAGCAAGAGGAGCATAACACGTGTCTGAGATCTCCTGCCATTTTCAATCTTAAGCTTAAGTTAGTCTTAACTTAGATAAACGAAAAAGGAATGAAAAGTTTTTACCAATCACACGAAAAAAAAAGAAATAGAAAAAGCCTTACCGTATCTGCACACCACCGAGTCCTTTTTTTTTTGTTAGAGGAGGAGGGCGGGTTCGAGATACTACAGATATAGTGTCTCGGGTTCAGCCGCTGCCCAAATATATAGGACTTACTTACCCAGCTGCCACATCGCTCTCCCTGTCGCCGCTGCAAAAAAAAACCAGGATCCATCAAATGATGTGAACTGCACAGCCAGCCACTTCTGGTGTAACCCGCACAGTGCCCCATGGTGGGCAGGGTTCTAGCCTGTGTTTGCCATGCATATGCTCTTAGTGTGAGGAAGGGTTTCAATTGACGTCAATCAGCCATTCCAATAGCTTTGATGTACTTCTTTGACACTTGGTCTGTGCATGTCCACTGACCGCGGGCGTAGTCACTCTCAGGTGAACACGCATTCAGCAGCACGAGTAACCCTCTCAAGTGTTATTTAAAAGGACCAGGCATCCAACTTACAGGTGAGGGGCTTTTGACTTACTGCTGCTATTGTAAAGATGGTGGAGGTTTTGTGGATGTTTTTCTGGAGGTTGTGTTGGGAGCTGCTGCAGCCATACAGGGAGGACAAAGGATTTGGTGACCCAACTCTGGCCGAGGTATGGGGACTGTAGTTACAGTGTCTCTGGGTCTGTAACATGATCAACAAATGGAGCAGAAGCTGCAGAGAGGGGAAGATCTGTAAAGAGGGGGGAGGAGGGGGCTCTGTCCTACCCACCTCGGGTTTTCCAAGAGCACTTTTCCCACCTACACCTAAACCAGGAGCAGAGTGTGAGGTGACTCTGATTCAATAGGGAAGTGATCACAGTGCTTTGGCACCTCCTGTAATAGGACCTGGAGCCTCAAACTAGGATGAGGAGGGAGTTGTCAGTGGCCGGTAAGGTCCCAGTTTCATTGAACTTCTATGTATCTTTGAAAATTGCTAATAAAACAAACTTAAAGGCTTTGTATCTGAATGCACGAAACATTCAGAATAAAATAAATGAATTTTTTTATAGAGATACAGGCCCTTCGGCCCACCGAGTCTGTGCCGACTATCAACCACCCACCCATACTAATCCCACACTAATTCCATATTCTTAGCACATATCCCCACCTGTCCTTATATTTCCCGACCACCGACCTAAACCAGGGTCAATTGCTAATGGCCAATTTGCCTACCAACCTGTCTTTGGCTTGTGGGAGGAAACCGGAGCATCCGGAAGAAACGCACGCAGACACAGGGAGAACTTGCAAACTCCACACAGGCAGCACCCGGAATTGAACCTGGGTCGCTGGAATTGTGAGGCTGCTGTGCTAACCACTGCGCCACTGTGCCGCCCACAAATGAGTTAACAGTGAAAATAGTGATGACTGCGTATGATTTAGTGGCGATTACTGAGACATGGTTGCAGGGAAACCAGGCTTGGGAATTGAATATCTGGAGGAGGTGTAGCTTTGTTAGTAAAGAAAGAGATCAGTGCTGTAATGAGAAATTATATAGGCACTGGAGATCAAGACGTAGAGTCAGTCAAGGTACAAATAAGAAATAGCAAAGGGAAGACGTCCCTGGTGGGAGGAATCTATAGGTCCCCAAACAATAGTTCCACAGTGGTGCACAGTATAAACCAAGAAATACTGCGGGCTTCTGAGAAAGGTACGGCAATAAACATAGGTGATCTTAACATGCATATAGACTGGTTTAATCAAATTGGCAAAGGTAGCCTCAAGGGAGAGTTCATTAAATGTATCAGAGATTGTTTTTAAGAGCAATATGTTGTGGAACCAACCAGGGAGCAGGCTATTCTAGATTTGGTATTGTGAAATGAGGTGGGATTAATTAATAATCTCATAATTCAGGATCCTCCAGGGAAGAGTGATCATAGCATGCTAGAATTTCAAATCCAGTTTGAGGGAGAGAAACTGGAGTCTGGAGTTAAACAAAGGTAATTACATCGGCATGAGGACTTATTTGGCCCAAGTGGACAGGGAAGGAAGTCTAAAAGGTAGGACAGTTGATGAGTAGTGGCAGATGTTAAAGGACATATTCAATTCCTCCCAACTGAAATATATTCCAGAGAGGAAGAAATATTCTAAGAGGGGTAAAAACATCCATGGTTCAGCAAGAAAGTTAAGGATAACATGAATACAAAAACTATAGTCGCCATCACGGAGATATGGTTGAGGGAGGGGCAGGATTGGCAGCCCAATATCCCAGGATAGAGAATCTTCATATTGAATGGCGGAGCATGCTCGAGGGGCTGAATTGCCTACTCCTGCTCCTAGTTCTTATGTTCTTATGTTTTATCAGGATCCTTCTAAACAAGAGTGGGTGACGGATCCATTATCTCTCTCTATGTTGTCCATTGACGTATCTGATGTGTGACGGAGGCCATCTATGTTGGGTGAGGTGAATTATACTGTCTGCTCCCTCAGCAGGGCGAAGCAGGATGAGAGATCCCGTGGCTTTCTCAGGATAGCGGGATTCCTGATGGTGTAGGTGGCTCTGCGGGGCCCCCATGTCAATGGGGAGAGGTACAGGAACTGAAAGAACTCTCACTCCATTAATGTACAGTCGGTGTGTGAGCATCCCCAGTACATCATGTTGGTGAATGTCAACTATCCTGGCAGCAGCCACTGTACCTTCATTCTGAAGCAGTCAGCCGGTCCAACACTTCAGGCCTCCATGCAGAACCAGAATGTGGCTCATGACCTCTAAACTCTGGACACTCCCCTCCCCCACACAAAACCACCAGGTGAAGCAATGCTTACAATGTCTGAACCGCTCGGGGGGAGCCCTCCAGTACACACTGGAGCAGGTGTCCAAGTTCATGGTGTTCTGCTACACCCTTCACATCATCACCATCATGAGGACACAGGCATTGGCACCAGGAATCCGGAGGCTACCTCAAGAGGAGGAGGAGGAGGAGGCAGGGAGGATATTTCCTGGATGCCTTCGACCCGGACATGCTGTCGGAGAGTCCCTGCTAAGGTTCCAGTTCCCATAGCACAACTTCCCTTTCTCTCCATGGATCCCCCATTCTCCACCATTACACCCACCTGAGACGCCCCATCACAGTGTCCCCTTGGTCACCATCCTGCAATAAAAAACACCAACAAAAACCTTTTCATTAACATCTTCATCCAACAAAACTGAATTATTCAGCCTTGTGTATTCCCTTAGTGCCTATCTTATGGGTTCCCTCGACTTGCCTACTGCTCCTACACAGTGTTTCCCAGTGACTGCAGCATGGCTGGTGAAAGGCTGCTGACCTTCGTCCTCGAACAACTCTGGACCCTGAGGGCTCGGATTCAGACTGCACCATCTCGACATCGGCAGCATCTCCAGCAATGTTCACTTCTGAGTCCTGTGTATTATCACTCGTTTGTGACCTCACCCTCCGGTGAGCTGCCACATGAACTATCCTTTCCCCCTAGCCTGGCTGCAGCTCACTCACTCAGTGACTCACCCCATGCAGATTCCGACTCTATATCAGCCTCTAAGGTACACACAGTGTAAGTATTGATCTGGTGACTGTGAGTATCAGACCAATTGATGGGGCTTCACCATCAGTGCTGTGCTGCTGCTCTCTCTCTGTCTCCTGGAGCTGCTGTGACTGGGAAGCTGGCAGTTTTGGGTTATCATTAGACAGTATAAAATCAGAGAGGGAGGGTTGGCGTGAGGGATTGGGGGTGGGATGGAAAGCAGGAGGTCCATGTTCACACCATCTGCAGCTTGTACATCATCCCAGTCAGCAGGATGAGGGGGAGGTGGGAGTTAAGAAGGGACATCAGGCAGGAGAATAGCATCATCCTGAATGCTCTTGGTGATGCTGGATGCTACGAGCTCTGTCACAGACGGTCCCATGATGTGAAGAACCATCTCCTCCCTCAGGCTCAGGGGATTAAGGTATGCCTGGCACTCGCCGGTTCACTTGCTGCTCCCTGTGATTATGGGCCACCTTGTCCTGTAATAGAGAGGGCAGAATGTCAGTGATTGTGTTGCACTGTATTTCTGTGATGTGCCTTCCATAGCTGAATAGCTGGAGCTAGGTGGAGGCAGTGAGAGGTGGATGTAAGGCTAGCATCAGTGGAAGGTGTGTGACGGTGAGTTGGAGTATGTGAATATTAGGTATGAGTCCTGAGTGTTAGGGACTGCTGATGGGTGAATGATGGGGTGTGGTACATTGAGCAGTGTGAGAGGTTGGTGGTGTTGGTGGGTAGGGGATGACATGTGGAGATGAATTCACTGGCATTGACCACCAGTGTGAGCTCATTAAACTTCTTCTGGGACTGCTGCCAGGTCCTCGGGGCCAGACTTCCTGCCTTGTCCTCCCTGGCCACCTTCCCCCATTCCCTTCGGAGGGCGTTCCTTGAGGGTCTCCACCCCACCCCATGGAAGCATGGCCTCTCTCCCCCTGTCACGCTCCATAACTAAGGCCTCTAGCATCACATCCGTGTACCGCAGAGCCCTCTCACTGTCCTAGTATTCCATTTACCTTGTCCCTAATTGCATCATTCACAGTCAGCAGCAGCAGCCTCCTGTGATTCAGTAACGATTCCCTTGAAGGGGGACAATCTGCCTTTAAGAGCTGAAACCGGGCTAAAACATGTGCCAGTCTCACACACAGTTAGGCCCCTGTTATACGTGCAGACTGAGGGCAGCGCGGGTCACACTGGGCAGTACGTAGAATTCATGGAACTGAGGAGGCAGCAGGAGTTTGTCTGTAAACTGCCTCCACAGGAACGGGTGCGGGCAGATCATGAGTCACAATCCCTACGCCCGGAAACTGGTGCAACCTTCTCTTTCACACTGTCTCTATTTTAAGTCCTCTCTTTCATCCTTTCTACCTCTTTCTCTCACTCGCTCCCCCCTCTCATTTTCTCTCTCTCCCTTCACTCTCTCTGTCTCTTGCTCATAGAATCAGAGATTGATGAAGCACAGGAGGGGGCTATTTGAACCATTGTGTCAGTGCTGTCTCTTAGGAAGAGCTATCGAATGAGTTCCACTCCACTCTTTCCCCTGACGCCTGCAGTTTTTTTGTCCCTTTTCAGCTATTTGTTAAATTCCCCTATTGAAAAATTTTATGAATCGCCTGACCGCCATGTTATCAGCAAGTGAATCCCACATCCCAACAACTCGCTTTGCAAGAAAATTCTCCTCATTTCACCTCTGGTTCTCTATCAATTACCTTCAATCTGTATCTTCTTAATACTGAACTTTCTGACACTGGGAACAGTTTCACATTAATTACCCTATCAAAACCCTTCATGATTTTGAATTCTATATTACATCTCCTCTTACCCTTCACTGCTCTAAAGAGAACAATCCCAGCTTTTCCAATCTCTCCACGTAACTGAATTCCCAGATCCCTGGTACCATTCTAGTAAATCACCTCAGTATCTTCACTAAGTCCTTGACATCCTTACCAAAGTGTGGTGATCAGAAATGGACACAATTCTCCATCTGGGACCGAACCAGTGATGTATAAAAATCAGCATTTCCTCCTGAGTTTTATTACTCTGTATATCTCTCTCTAACACCAAGAACACTACATGCGACCTTTAAAGATCTGTGTGTGTACATCCCAGGTCCCTCTAATCCTGCACTCACTTTTTAATGGTACCATTTACTTCATATTGTTTCTCCACATACTTCCTACCCAAATGTCTCACTTCACACTTCACTGTGTTAAATTCCATCTGCCATGTTCCTGTCCATTTCACCAGTCAGTCACTGTCCTCCTGAAGTCTGTTCCTATCCTTCTCACTGTTTATTAACATTTCTGAGCTTCCTCCCATCTGAAAACATTTGACATTATCCCCTCTGGGCACAAGCCCATTGTATTAACATACAGCAACAGTGATCCCAACAGTGAGCCTGGGGAACCCCACTGTGTACTTCCCTCCAGACTGAACAACAACCATTCTCCACTATTCCCTGCTTTCTGTCACTGACCTAATTTAGTTTTAGTTTTTTTAGTTTTAGAGATACAGCACTGAAACAGGCCCTTCGGCCCACCGAGTCTGTGCCGACCATCAACCACCCATTTACACTAATCCTGCATTCTTACGACATCCCCACCTGTCCTTATATTTCCTTACCACCGACACTAGGGGCAATTTATAATGGCCAATTTACCTACCAACCTGCAAGTCTTTTGGCATGTAGGAGGAAACTGGAGCACCCGGAGAAAACCCACGCAGACAGAGGGAGAACTTGCAAACTCCACACAGTACCCAGAATTGAACCCGGGTCGCTGGAGCTGTGAGGCTGCGGTGCTAACCGCTGCGCCACTCTGCCACATGTTGGCATTGGAAATAAAAGCAGCTGCATTTATGTAGCGCCTTTCATGACCACTGGACGTCACAAAGCACCTGACAACCACAGAGTGCTTTTTAAAATGTATTCACTCTTGTATCTATGAAGCACAGCAAGCTCCCATAAGCAGCAATGTGATAATGCTCAGATCTGTTTTTGTGATGTTCATTGAATAATAAATATTGAGCAGGACACTGGGATAATTCCTCTGCCCCGCTTCTAAATAATGCGATGATATTTAACATCCACCTGAGAGGGCAGTCGGAGCCTTGGTTTAACGTTTCATTCGATAGACGGCACTTCTGACAGTGCAATACTCTCTCAGTACTCTCACTGCAGTGTCAGCCTTGATCCTTGTGATCAAGTCCTGCAGTGACACTTGATCCTAGAAGCTTGTGACTGAAAGGGGAGAGAGCGACAAATTGAGCCACGGCTGACATTGGCCCTTTGATCCCATGTGTTTCTAATTTGGTAACAAGGCTGTTATGTCGTATTTTATCAAACGCCTGTTGAAAGGATAGGAGTATTGTGAAAGTACAGACAGGCACAATCATAGAAACTTAGAATAGCATTACACCAAATGAGACCATTTGGTCCATCAAGTCTGTGCTGGTGCTTTTGAAGAGCTTCCAGTTAATCCCATACCCTGGCTCTTTCCCAGATCCTTCCTTTTTTTCTCCTTAAGATATCTATTCAATTCCCTTTTGGAATCTACTATTGACTCTATATCCTTCAGCCTATCAGACAATTCATTGAAAATCCTAAACACCCATTGCATAAAAAATTCCTCGTGTCACCTCTGCTTCTTTTTTCCAATCACCGTAAATCTGTGTCCTCTGGTTAATGGCCCCTCACACATTGGAAAGAGTTTCACTTTATTTAATTTATCTAAACCCTTCATAATGTTAAACATCTCTATCAGATCTCCTTTTAAATTTCCCTGCTCTAAGGTGAACAATCCCAGCGACATAACTGTAATCTTTCGTCCCTGGAAAAGTTCGAGTAAAAATCTTTTGTCCCCTCTCCAAAGGTTTCATGTCCTTCCTAAAGTGGTTCCCAGTATTGGACACAATACTCCAGGTGGAGCCGAACTAGTCTTTTCTATAGGTTTAATATAACATCCTGACTATTCTACTCTGTGTCTCTATTAATAAAGCCTAGGAATCTATTTACTTTGTTAACTCTTTGTTAACCTGTCCAGATAACTTCAAAGATTGCATACAAACACCCCAGGTCTCTCTGTTATTCTCACCACCTTTAAATGTGTGCCATTTAGCTTGTATTATCTCTGCTCATTCATCCACATGCAGCTCACCATCACCTTCTCAAGGGCAATTAGGGATGGGCAATAAATGCCGGTCTAGTCAGCGACACCCACAATCCCATGAATGAATGATATAAATAAAATCTTCCCACAATCTTTCACCTCACACAGCTGCCATGTCAGTTAAATATTAGGAAGACTGAAGCCAGTGTTTTCAAACCCACATCAAACGTTCCCTAGCTACAGCCTCCATCCCTGTCCTTGGCAACTGTCTAAGATTAAACCAAACTGTTCACAACCTGCTGTTATAGTTGACACTGCGATGAGCTTCCAGCTAAATATTCACACTATCACTAAAACAGCCTATTTCCACCTCGGTATCATCACCCAGCTTTGCCCCTCTCTTAGCTCTTCTGCTGATGAAACACTCCCCCTTGCCTTTGTTACCTGTTAGGGAGGCAATTCCAACACACTCCTGGCTGGTCTCCCACATTCTACCCTCCATAAACTTGAGGAGATCCAAAACACTGCTGTCCATGTCCTAACTCACACCAAGTCCTGTTCACCCATCACCCACTGTACTCACTGACCTGCATTGGATTCTGGTCAGCAACACATCAATTTTAAAACTCTCAGCCTTATTTACAAATCCCTCATTGCCTCACCCCTCCCTATCTCTGTAATCTCCTCCAGATCTACATCCTCCGAGATAAGTGCACTCATCTAATTCTGACCTCTTGAGCATCCCTGAGTTTAATTGCTCTACCATTGGTGGCTGTGCCTTCAGCTGCCGAGGCCCTAAGCTCTGGAAGAGAAGAGCAGAACTTCTTCAAGGCAGGCATTCCTGGAAGAGAAGTGGTAGTGAATTAAATGGCACAGTGGCGCAGTGGTTAGCACTGTGGCCTCACAGCTCCAGGCACCCAGGTTCGATTCTGGGTACTGCCTGCGTGGAGTTTGCAAGTTCTCCCTGTGTCTGCGTGGGTTTTCTCCGGGTGCTCCGGTTTAATGCCAAAAGGCTTGCATTTTGATAGGTAAATTGGCCATTATAAATTGTCACTAGTATAGGTAGGTGGTAGGGAAATATAGGGACAGGTGGGGATGTTTGGTAGGAATATGGGATTAGTATAAATGGGTGGTTGATGTTCGGCACAGACTCGGTGGGCTGAAGGGCCTGTTTCAGTGCTGTATCTCTAATCTAAACACTAAAATAAAAGCAAAATACTGTGGATTAGGAACTCTGAAATGAGAACAGAAAGTGCCGGAAATACTCAGCAGTCTGACAACATCTGTATAGAGAGAAACATAGTTAACGTTTCAGATCTGTGACAGTTCATCAGAACTGATAAACGTTAGGAATGTAACAGTCTGTCATTTAATCTCTCCCCTCTCCGTCCCATCACAGTCCTTCCTTCTTCTTCTTCTTCTTCCCCCTTCCCCTCTTTCACTTGCTCAAAGAATGTTACATTTCTAACGTTTACCAGTTCTGATGGAGGGCCACTGATCTGAAGCATTAACTCTGTTTCTCTCTACACAGATGCTGCCAGACCTGCTGAAAATCTCTGACGCTTACTATTCCCATCCCTAAGCTCTGGAATTCTCTCCCTAAACCCTAAATACAGTAAGTTGCACAGAGTCCAGTTTTAGGGAGTACTGCTTGTGCAGATTACTGAATACAGTAATGTTAATGAGTGATTGAATTTTAAGTGATCTAAGAGTCGATCTCTTTCCAACAATTTGTTAATTTTACATTTAGCATTTCACTTAATTTTAAGCTGAATTTCTATTTTCTTTCACAGTCCGTTTGTGAGAATTGGACAGTTAATTGATGTTCATGGAATAGGAGGGTCAGTGTCAGCTTGGATGCAAAACTTTCTTAATGACAGAAAACAGTGAGTTGTGGTAAATAGTTGTTTTTTCAGACTGGAGGAAGGTAGACAGTGGTGTTCCCCAAGGTTCAATGGTGGAAACACTGTTTTATTCTGATGTTTATAAATGATTTCGATAATGGAAAACGGAGAAACATCTGAAAATTTGCTGATGATACCAAACTTGGAGGCGGGGAAGCCAGTGAGGTTGTTATCAATCGATGTAAGAGGACATAGATAGGCTAGCAGAATGGGCAGACAAGAGGCAGATGGAATTTAATACAGGCAAATGTGAGGTGATGCATTTTATCAGAAGTAACAGGGAGAGGCAATATACACTTAATGGTAAAGTTCAAAAGAGTGTGCAGAGACAGAGGGACATGGGGATCACGTACATAAATCCTTGAAGGTGGCAGGACATATTGAGAGAGCAGTCAGCAAAGCATGTGGGATGTTGGGCTTCATAAATAGAGGTAGTGAGTACAGAAGAAGGAAAGTTATGTTGAACCTTTATAAAGCTCTGGTTAGGCCCCAACTGGAGTACTGCATCCAGTTCTGTTCACCACACTTTAGGAAGGATGTGAGCGTCCTTGACAGGGTGTAGAGGAGATTTACCAGAATGGTTCCAGGGATGGAGGATTTTAGCTGCAAGGTTAGTCTGGAAAAGCTGGGATTGTTATCCTTGTAGTGAAGGAGATTGAGGGGAGATTTGATAGAGGCATACAAGATGATGACATGCTTGGATAAGTTAGAAAGGAACATATGTTCCCATTAACTAATGGTATAAGGACTAGAGTTAAGGTTGTGGGCAGTGATACAGGGGGATGTCAGGAACAACTTTTTTACACAGCGAGTGGGAATGGCCTGGAAATCACTGTCTATGAGGGTGGTGGAAGCAGAGATGGTGAATGATATCAAAGGTTTATTGGATGGACACTTCAGGGAAATAAACTTGGTGGAAAATAGAGACAGAGCTGGGGAATGAGACTGGCTCGATTTATCGACAAAGGGCTGGCATGGACACGATGGGCCAAATGGCCTCATTCTGTGCTGCAATGACTCTGACTCTACGACTTTCTGACAGGGAATACTATTACTACTGCTTTCCCAAACTGGAAAAGTTTATAATGGGCTGGGCAGAATCACCCTGCTGAACCCCGTGATGGAAGTGAAATGTTTGATGCCCCAGAACGTGGTTAACAAACATCCTTCACAAACAGAATGTATCAGTTCAGACCCACTCACAATTCTGAAGTCATTCACAATGAGGAGTATTTTTCCTGGTTTTCTCTACATCGGACAGCAGCCAGGCTTTTCACTGTGTCCCCACCGCCATGTGGAAAGTCTTGTCAGGGTGTGGAAAGTCCTGTCAGGGTTAGGTGAGATAAGGCACGTTGCCTGGACGACAGCTGTCTTCAATTGTGTTACTGCTTCCCTGTTCGCTTCAGTCCAAAGGGGTTAAACCTGGTCATCATCACCATTAGGTAGTTCATAAAGAGGAGTCATAGTCTCTGCAAATCGAGGGACGAGGGTCCACTGATACCCCACCAGCCTGAGAATAGGACACAGGGCAGTCTTTGAGATGGACAGGGGTAGATGCTGGATGAGGGTTCACTGATACCCCACCAGCCTGAGAATACGACACAGATCATTCTTTCAGGTGGACAGGGGTAGATGCTGGATGAGGGTTCACTGATACCCCAACAGCCTTAGGATAGGACACACGGCAGTCTTTGAGGTGGGCAGGGGTAGACACTGTGGAGTTTGCAAGTTCTCCCAGTGACCGCGTGGGTTTCCATCGGGTGCACCAGTTTGCTCCCACAGCCAAAGACTTGCAGGTTGATAGGTAACTTGGCCATTGTAAATTGCCCCTAGTGTAGGTACAAAGAACAAAGAACAGTACAGCACAGGAACAGACCATTCTGCCCTCCAAACCTGCGCCGATCTTGATGCCTGCCTAAACTAAAACCTTCTGCACTTCATGGGACCGTATCCCTCTATTCCCATCCTATTCATGTATTTGTCAAGATACCTCTTAAACAGCGCTATCGTACCTGCTTCCACCACCTCCCCCGGCAGCAAGTTCCAGGCACTCACCACCCTCTGTGTAAAGAACTTGCGTCGCACATCCCCTCTAAACTTTGCCCCTCTCACCTTAAACCTATGTCCCCTAGTAACTGACTCTTCCACCCTGGGAAAAAGCTTCTGACTATCCACTCTGTCCATGCCGCTCATAACTTTGTAAACCTCTATCATGTCGCCGCTCCACCTCCGTCGTTCCAGTGAAAACAACCCGAGTTTATCCAAACTCTCGTCATAGCTAATACCCTCCAGACCAGGCAACATCCTGGTAAACCTCCTCTGTACCCTCTCCAAAGCCTCCAAGTCCTTCTGATAGTGTGGTGACCAGATTTGCACGCTATATTCTAAGTGTAGCCTAACTAAAGTTCTGTCCAGCTGCAGCATGACTTGCCAATTTTTATAATCTATGCCCCGACTGATGAAGGCAAGCATGCTGTATACCTTCTTGACTACCTTATCCACCTGAGTTGCCACTTTCAGTGACCTGTGGACCTGTACGCCCAGATCTCTCTGCCTGTCAATACTCCGAAGGGTTCTGCCATTTACTGTATACTTCCCACCTGCATTAGATCTTCCAAAATGCATTACCTCACATTTGTCCGGATTAAACTCCATCTGCCATTTCTCCACCCAAGTCTCCAAACAATCCTGCTGTATCCTCTGACAATCCTCATCACTATCCGCAACTCCACCAAACTTTATGTCGTCTGCAAACTTACTAATCAGACCAGCTACATTTTCCTCCAAATCATTTATATATACTACAACGAGCAAAGGTCCCAGCACTGATCCCTGCGGAACACCACGAGTCACATCCCTCCATTCAGAAAAACACCCTTCCACTGATACCCTCTGTCTTCTCTGCCTGAGCCAGTTCTGTATCCATCTTGGCAACTCACCTCTGATCCCGTGTGACTTCACCTTTTGTACTATTCTGCCATGAGGGACCTTGTCAAAGGCTTTACTGAAGTCCATATAGATAACATCCACTGCCCTTCCTTCATCAATCATTTTGTCTCTTCCTCAAAAAACTCAATCAAATTAGTGAGACACGACCTCCCCTTCACAAAACCATGCTGCCTCTTGCTAATAAGTTCGTTTGTTTCCAAATGGGAGTAAATCCTGACCCGAAGAATCCTCTCTAATAATGTCCCTACCACTGACGTAATGCTCACCGGCCTTACCGGGTAGTTGGTAGGAGAATGGTGGGGATGTGGTAGGGAGTATGGGATTAATGTAGGATTAGTATAAATGGGTGGTTGTTGGGCGGCACAGTCGCGGTGGGCCGAAGGGCATGTTTCAGTGCTGTCCATCTCTATGACTCTATGACTATGACTGGATGAGGATCCACTAATACCCCACCAGCCTGAGAATATGACACAAGGCAGTCTTTGAGCTGGACAGGGGTAGACACTGGATGAGGGTCCACTGATACCCCACCAGCCTGAGGATAGGACACCGGGCAGTCTTTGTGGTGGACAGGGGTAGACACTGGATGGTCTCGACCTGATGTTGGTCTGGGCTGATGCTGGATGATCCAATCTGGACACCTAGAAAGGTGACATGATCTAGCGCCAGCTGGGCCTTCCGTGGATGGTATTTTAGTGCATCTCCAAAAGTAACTGCAGTAGTTCCTTTAAAGGGTTAAATATGTGGACACTGTCTGTGGTGATTATGAGGAGATCATCGACATATTGCAGCATGCAGGAAGACTGTGAAACACTCATAAGAGCCCCGGCCATACGTTAGTGGGAAATAGTGGGGTTATTGTGGAACCTCTTGTGACAGACATGTCCACGGGTATCTCTGCTCCTCAGATGTGAATGTGAATTTAAATTGTTTCTCTAGTTTTACAAGGATATTCCAATAACCCTGTGAGATATCCAGGGTGGAGAAGACAGCCCTGCCGCTGGGAATCCGGGAGAGTAGGGTGGGTGTCTCTCAGACAACCGGATTCACACAGGGATGACTGAGTTGAGTTTGTGGTGGTCAATAGTCAGTCACCAGCTGTCACCTTTTTTCTAGCCGGCCAAATGGGGCAGTTAGTAATGAATGTGTCTTTGTGAACTACACCCTGGTATAACAATGACCTGATAGTGTCTGGAATATATGATATAATCTCAGCTCGGTATGAATACTGCTTCATGGATCATGCAATGGTCAGTTAATTTCTTCAGCTCAGCTCATGTTTCCACAGTCATCTTTATGGGTTGTGAATGCACTCAGCACCGACTCGAGAATCGCCTGTAACTCAGGGTCAACAGACGTGTCTGGTTCCCACTCCTCTGATATTTTAATCATGAATATTGAGGGTGCAATGGACACCAGAGTAGGGGTATGTTTTATGGTTCTACAATATACAAATATACGGATAATAAATTACTGCTTATTCAAAGTGATCAGGCAGAGTCAACATGCTTTTGTGAAACGGAAACCATGTTTACCAATTTATTGGGGTTCTTTGAAGAATTAAAAGGTGCTGTGGATAAAGGGGAACTGGTGGATGTACTATACTTAGATTTCCAGAAGGGATTTCATAATGTGCCAAATCAAAGTTCATTGCGGAATATAAAAGCTCATGGTGTAGGGGGCAACCTATTGGCATGGATAGAAAATTGGCTAGCTAACAGGAAACAGAGAGTAGGCTTAAATGGATCATTTTCTGTTTGGCAAGATGTAACGAGTGGTGTGCACAGAGATCAGTGCGGGTACCTTAACTCTTTACAATTTATATAAATCACTTGGATGAAGGGACCAAAGGAATGGTTGCTAAATTTGCTGATGACAGAAACGTCGGTCGGACAGTATGTTGTGACGAGGACACAAGTGAGCCACAAAGGGACAGATAGATTGAGTGTGTGAGGAAAAATCTGGTAAATCTGGGAAAAGGTGAAATTGTCCATTTTGGCAGGATGAATAAAAATTAAGCATATAATCACAATGGTGAGAGATTTCAGAGCTCTACCATCCAGGGGGAACTGAGAGTCCTTGTGCATGAATTGTAAGAGGTTAATATGTAGGTATTGCAAGTCATTAGGAAAACTAATAGAATGTTATCGTCCAATGCAGGAGGAATTGAATACAAATGTAGGGAGGTTATGTTTCAGTTATATAGGGAGACCACTTCTGGAATACTGTGTACAGTATTGGTCTCCTCATTTAAGGACAGGTGGAAATGCATTCGAAGCAGTTCAGAGATGGTTTACTAGACTAATGCCTGGAATGGGGGTTTTCTCTAATGAGGAAAGGCTGGACAGGCTAGGCTTATGTCAGCTGGAGTTTAGAAGAGTAAGAGGCGACTTGATTGAAACTTATAAGATTCTGAGTGTGGGACAGAGCAAATGAGGCCGACAGAGAGAGAAAGAACGAGAGAGAGAGAGAGCTCAATTCATCTGCTGCTAAAAACCTCATCCATGCCTTTTTTATCTCGAGACTTGACTATTCTCACACACTCCTGGCTGGTCTCCCACATCCTACTCTCTGTAACCTGTGGTCATCCAAAACTCTGCTGCCATCTTCTAATTTGCACCAAATTCTGTTCACCCAACATCCCTGTTCTCACTGACCTACATTGGCTCTTCGTCCAGTAACACCTCAATTTTAATATTCTCACTCATGTGATCAAATCCTTCCATGACATCACCCCTCTGATTACCCCAATCCCCTGTCAATTTCCAATATTACTGAAACTTGTTCCTCTTAAAGTCTTTTTCAAATTCCCTTTTTAAAGTGAGTTTCTTTCCCTCTGCCTCTCCCTGACCACACATTTCATGTCTCCAGCTCCACTCATGCTGTGGAAGCTTGGATCCATAAAATGGTGTGAGCTGCATTGCTGGTCACATCCAGCACATTGTACAGGACACCCAGGCTGGCCGGGGTGGTAGCGTGTGTGTATTGTGTGTGTGTCTGCAGTGTGAGGATGGTCTGAATATGGTGTCAATCAGCCATTCCAGCAGCTTTAATGTACGTCTTTGAAACTTGGTCTGTGCATGTCTACTGACCACCTGTGTTAGTCACTCTCAGCTGAACAAACATTCAGCAGCACGAAGAACCCCCTCTAGTGTTATTTAAAATGACCAGACATCCAACTTACAGGTGAGGGGCTTTTCACTTAATTCTGCTGTTGTAAATTTAGTTCAGGTGCTTTGGATGGTTTTCTGGAGGTTGTGTTGTGAGCTGCTGCAGACATTCAGGGAGGACAGAGGATTTGGTGACCCAACTCTGGACGAGGATTGGGGACTGTAGTTACCGTGTCTCAGGGTCTGTAACATGACCAAAAAAATGGAGCAGAGGCTGCAGAGAGCGGAATCTCTGTTAAGGGCGAGGAGGAGGGGGCTCTGTCCTACCCACCCAGGGTTTTCCATGCGAAACAAGAACAGTGGTTCTAATACCGAGCCCTGGGGAGCACCACTGTATACTCCCATCAAGTATGGACAACAACCTTTCACCACTGCTCTCTGTTTTCTGTTCTTTAGCCAATATTAAATGTTTGGAAGACTAAAGCCATTTTTTTAACTCCCCACTCCAACTCTGTTCCCTTGCTATTGATTCTATCTCTCTCCCTGCTAACAGTCTGAGATTCAGTCTGTTTGCAATCTTGGTGTCACATTTGACCACAAAATGAGCTTTAACCTCATTTTCATGTATCATTACAGCCGCCTATTTCCACCTCAGTAACATTACCCGACTTCACCCCTGTCTCAGTCCATCTGCTGCTGAAACCTCATTCATGCCTTTGTCACCTCTAGATGTAATCATTCAAACTCACTCCTGGCTGATCTCCCACATTCTACTCTCTGTAAACTTGAGGTCATCCAAAACTCTGCTGCCCATGTCTTCGCTCACACCAAGTCCGGTTCGCCTATCATTGACTGACATTGTCTCCCAGTCCAGCAATGTCTTGATTTTAAAATTCTCCACCTTGTTTCCATTTTCCTCCATGGCCTCGTCCCTTCCTACCTCTGTAATCTCCTCCGGCTCCACAACCCACCGAAATTTCTGTGCTCCTCTAATTCTGGTCTCTTGTGCATCCCTGATTTTAATCACTGCACCACAGGCAGCCGTGCCTTCAGCTGCCGGGGCCCTAAGCTGTGTAATATCTTCCCTGCACCTCTTTGCCTCTCCACATCGCTTTCCTCCGTTAAGACACTCCTTAAAACCTACCTCTTTGACTAAGCTGTTGGTCATCTGACCTAATATCTACTGTTGTGTCGCAGCGTTATACTTTGCTTCTTAATGCTCCTGTGGGATGTTTTACAATGTTAAAGGCATTATATAAATATACGTTGTTGTTGTTGAATTTTGCCAGACATGATTTGCATTAGCATATCCATGTTGCTAGCCACTTATGATAGTTTTCCAAGTAGCAAATATTTTTCTCCTGGGTTGTCACCTCTTGATTTTTCCCAGTGGTGACACTAGTCTGACTGGTCAATAATTGCAGGGCTTATCCTATCTCTCCTTTTTTAAACAGGTTGTAACATTTGCAACCGTCCAGTCCTCTGTCACCACTCCCATATCCAAGGAGAATTGGAATATTCTGGCCAGTGCCTCTGCTATTGCCACCATTCCTTCCCTCAGCAACCCTCATACATCCCATCCAGACTGGGTAAATGTTCAACTTTATTGTGATACAGAAAGTGCCTGGATTGAAAGTTGTTAACTGAACCTGTTTGTTCAGTGACTGTAATTAATGTCAGTCTCCATGGATCCTAATTGTGTCACTGGAGCGTTTCCAGCTTCTATTAAAACAGGACTCCTTTCAATGTGTTATCCCTTACTGTGAGCTGGAGCATAATCCCGACACTAACATGGATCAGCGGCTCTAGAGAGAGGGAGAGGATGGATCAGAATCTGAGAACAATAGATTGGAATGTTACAACAATGGACAGGAGTCTATCCTGGGATATCTACATTCTTTCTACATATTATGATTGGTTCTCATTAAACTCCCGGATCTATCGCGCACTTCAGATTATTCAATACGTTTACTATCCCTTCCTCGCTATTGTTGGTGTCCCTGGTAATTCTCTCTCTCTCTCTCTGTCTAGCTATTAATTCTATAAACCGTTTTTGACTGCATTACTGCTCCCGTCATTTACTCTGCCCTGCTTGCTGCTGTTATTATTCTTGGGGAATCCCTATCTGCAACTATTAGCTCTATGAACCATTGCTAATAGTATTACTCTTCTTGTCATTTACTCTCTCATCTTTGCTTCTGCTGCTGTTTCTATTTCCAGCTTGGAGATCTGTAAACCCTGTTTCACTAAAATACGGTTCTGTAATGAAAACTTTGGGAAGAGTGAAGCCCGTGTCATTGGTCTCCATTACAAATTCCATCCCCTATCTGTCAAACTCATCCCCCACCCTGGCTAATGTCTGAGGCTGAACCAGACTGTTTACAACCTCTGAGTTCATCTCCATATTCTCTCCATCATCAACCGTGTCTACAACCACCTCTGGAGTATCACTGTCTCCACCACTGCCTCAGCCCATCTGCTGCATAAACCCGTATCTGTACCTTTGTTAAATCCACACTTGACTATTCCAAGTCTATCCTGGTCACTCCCAGTTATAAAACTCCATAAACCACAGACCATCCAGAACTCTGGGGCCTGTATCCTAACTCACACAAATCCCAATCACCCCTGTGCTCACTGATCTACATTGTCTCCCGGTCTGGCAACACCTTACTTTTAATATTCTCATTCTTGTGCTTGGATCTCTCCATGGCCCCGCCCCTCCCATTAGTCCCATTTCCCCTTCCATTACACATATTCTTGAAAATCCTATCCCTTCAAATTTATATCCAATTTCCTTCATAATGTGAGTTGCTTAAAATCCCTATCTTCCCTTGCTGTGATATTCAATCTATGGCACCACTGGTGCCAATGCTACAGTAACCTGATTGCATAAAATGACGTGAACTGCACAGCCGGCTATTTCTATCGTGGTCAGCACAGTGCCCCATGCTGGGCAGGGCTCTAGTGTGGTCAGCACAGTGCCCCATGCTGGGCACGGCTCTAGTGTGGTCAGCACAGTGCCCCATGCTGGGCACGGCTCTAGTGTGGTCAGCACAGTGCCCCATGCTGGGCAGGGCTCTAGTGAGGTCAGCACAGTGCCCCATGCTGGGCACGGCTCTAGTGTGGTCAGCACAGTGCCCCATGCTGAGCAGGGCTCTAGTGTGGTCAGCACAGTACCCCATGCTGGGCAGGGCTCCAGTGTGGACAGCACAGTGCCCCATCTTGGGCAGGGCTCTAGTGTGGTCAGCACAGTGCCCCATGCTGGGCAGGGCTCTCGTGTGGTCAGCACAGTGTCCCATGCAGGGCAGGGCTCTAGTGTGATCAGCACAGTACCCCATGCTGGGCAGGGCTCTAGTGTGGACAGCACAGTGCCCCATCTTGGGCAGGGCTCTAGTGTGGTCAGCACAGTGCCCCATGCAGGACATGGCTCTAGTGTGGTCAGCACAGTACCCCATGCTGGGCAGGGCTCCAGTGTGGACAGCACAGTGCCCCATCTTGGGCAGGGCTCTAGTGTGGTCAGCACAGTGCCCCATGCTGGGCAGGGCTCTCGTGTGGTCAGCACAGTGTCCCATGCAGGGCAGGGCTCCAGTGTGATCAGCACAGTACCCCATGCTGGGCAGGGCTCCAGTGTGGTCAGCACAGTGCCTCGTGCTGGGCAGGAAACTCGTGTGGTCAGCACAGTGCCCCATGCAGGACATGGCTCTAGTGTGGTCAGCACAGTGCCCCATGCAGGACTTTGCTCTAGTGTGGTCAGCACAGTGTCCCATGCTGGGCAGGGCTCTAGTGTGGTCAGCACATTGCCCCATGCTGGGTAGGGCTCTAGTGTGGTCATCACAGTGCCCCATGCTGGGCAGGGCTCCAGTGTGCTCAGCACAGTGTCCCATGCTGGACAGGGCTCTAGTGTGGTCAGCAACGTGTCTCATGCAGGACACTGCTCCAGTGTGGTCAGCACAGTGTCCCATGCTGGCCAGGGCTCTCGTGTGGTCAGCACAGTGCCCCATGCTGGGCAGGGCTCTAGTGTGGTCAGCACAGTGCCCCGTGCTGGGCAGGGCTCTAGTGTGGTCAGCACAGTGCCCCATGCTGGGCAAGGCTCTACGGTGGTCAGCACAGTGCCTCGTGCTGCGCAGGGATCTCGTGTGGTCATCACCGTGCCCCATGCTGGGCAGGGCTCTAGTGTGGTCACCACAGTGTCCCATGCTGGGAAGGGCTCTAGCGTGATCAGCACAGTGCCCCATGCAGGACATTTATCTAGTGTGATCTGCACAGTGTCCCATGCTGGACACTGCTCTAGTGTGGTCACCACCGTGTCCCATGCTGGACAGGGCTCTAGTGTGGTCAGCACCGTGTCTCATGCAGGACACTGCTCCAGTGTGGTCAGCACAGTGTCCCATGCTGGGCAGGACTCTAGTGTGATCAGCACAGTACCCGATGCTGGGCAGAGATCTAGTGTGGTCAGCAACAGTGCCCCATGCTGGACTGGGCTCTAGTGTGGTCAGCCCAGTGTCCCATGCTGGGCAGGGCTCTAGTGTGGTCAGCACAGTGCCACATGCTGGGCAGGGATCCAGTGTGGTCAGCAACAGTGCCCCATGCTGGACCGGGCTCTAGTGTGGTCAGCACAGTGTCCCATGCTGGGCAGGGCTCTTGTGTGTTCAGCTCAGTGCCCCATGCTGGACATGGCTCTAGTGTGGTCAGCACAGTGCCCCATGCTGGACAGGGCTCTAGTGTGGTCAGCACAGTGCCCCATGCTGGACAGGGCTCGAGTGTGGTCAGCACAGTGCCCCATGCTGGACAGGGCTCTAGTGTGGTCAGTACAGTGCCCCATGCTGGGCAGGGCTCCAGTGTGATCAGCACAGTGCCCCATGCTGGGCAGGGCTCGAGTGTGGTCAGCACAGTGCCCCATTCTGGGCAGGGCTCTAGTGTTGTCAGCACAGTGCCCCATGCTGGGCAAGGGTCTAGTCCTGTTGTAACATGCATGTGATGCTCATATGAGGAGGGTTTGAATGTGACGTCAGTGAGCGATTCTGACAGCTTTGATGTACGTCTTTGAAACTTGGTCTGTGCATGTCCACTGACCACCCGAGTTAGTCTCTCTCAGCTGAACATACATTCAGCAGCACGAGGAACCCCCTCTAGTGTTATTTAAAAGGACCAGGCATCCAACTTACAGATGAGTGGTTTTGACTTACTTCTGCTGTTGTAAAGTTAGTGGAGGTGCTGTGGATGGTTTTCTGGAGGTTTTGCTCTGAGCTGCTGCAGACGTTCAGGAGGACAGAGGATTTGGTGACCCAACTCTGGAAGAGGTATTGGGACTGTAGTTACAGTGTCTCTGGGTCTGTAACATGAACAAGACATGGAGCAGAGGCTGCAGAGAGGGGAAGCTCTGTAAAGAGGGAGGAGGAAGTTGAGCTGCCCTACCCACCCCGGGTTTTCCAAGAGCACTTTTCCTATCTACACCTAACCCAGGAGCAATGTGTGAGGTGACTCTGATTCAATAAGGATATGGTCACAGAGCTGTGTCACCTCCTGTAAGACCACCTGGAGCCTCACACCACGGTGAGGATGGAGCTGTCAGTGGCGGTTAACGTCACAGTTTCATTGAACTTCTATGGTTCTGGATATTTCCAGGCAGGAGCAGCAGACATATCCAACGGAGAGTGGTAGAAATTGATAGATTCATGGAGTCATGTACGACACAGAAGGTGGCCATTCTGACCCTCCATGACAGCCTCTGTAGAACAATCCAGTCAGTCCCACGCCCCCGCTCAATCCCCGGATCCCTGCAGGTTCATTTACTTCAGGTGTCCATTCAGTTTCCTTTTGAAATCATTGATTGTCTCGGCATCCAGCACCCTCATGAGCAGTGTTTTCCAGCTCATTACCATCCACTGTGTAAAAAAGTTCTTCCTCAGATTCCCCTACATCTCTTATCCAAAACCTTCCATCTGTGTACCCCGAGTCTGTGTTTCACCAGTTAATGGGAACAGTTTTTCCTTGTCTATCTTATCTAAGCCGATCATGATCTTGCCCACCTCTGTCAAATCTCTCTCAATTTCCTTTACTCCAGGGAGAGCAACTCCATCTTCTCCAAACTAACCTTGCAGCTAAACCCCACGTCCCTGGAACCATTCTGTTAAATCTTCTTTGCACCCTCACAGGGACCTTCACATCATTCCTAAAGTGTGGTGACCAGAACTGGACACAGTTCTCTAGTTGGGGCCGAACCAAAGCTTTATAAAGTTTCAGCATAACTTCCGTGCTTTTGTATCTTTGTCTCTAATGATGAAGCCCAAGATCTGATATGTTTTGCTAAACACTCTGCTAATATCTCCTTCCGCCTTCAAAGATCAATACATATGGAGCCCCAGGTCCCTCTGTTGCTGCACAATCTTTAGAAGGGTGTCATTAAGTCTATATTGCCTTCCTACTCCTTCTGACAAAATGCATCAGCTCACACTCCTCTGTATTAAATTCCACCTGCCACTTCTCTGTCCATTCTGCTAGCCGATCTATATCCTGTTGCAGGCAGTTTGTAACATCTTCACAGTTTACTACACCTCCAAGTATGGGATCATCGGAACGTTTTGAAATTCTATTCTGTATTCCAAGATCCATGTCATTTATATATAGCTGAAAAAAAAAGCTGTGGTCCGAGCACTGACCCTTGGGGAGCATCACTGTCTACCATGCTCCAGTCTGAAAAGCAACCATTCAACACATTTCTCTTTTTGTTGTCCTTTGGACAATTTTTGATCCAATTGGATGCTATTCCATGAGCTTCAGTTTTGCTAATCAAGCTTTTGTTTGGTTCTTCGTCAAATACTTTGATAAAATCCATGTAGCCAACATCCACCACATTCCCTGCATCAACCTTCTCTGAGCATCAAAATAAATTCAATTAGTTCAGTCAAGCGTGATCTGCCATTTAGATATCCGTGCTGACAATCCATAAATAACTCAAACCTCTCCAAGTGTGTGTTGTCCTTTTTCCCTGATTATTGTTTCTAAAACATTACTCACGACTGATGTTAAACTAACTGACCAGTAGTTACTAGGCCTGTGTGTTCCCCACTGATAATTCAGGGAGGTGAGGGTGACCATCTATGTCATCAGTTTCTCCCTCAGCAGGGAGAAGCAGGATGAGTGATCCCGTGGCTTTGTCAGGATAGCGGGATTCCTGATGGTGTAGGTGTCTCTGCGGGGCCTCCGTGTCGACGGGGAGGGGTACATGAACTGGAGGAACTCTCACTCCATTAATGTACAGTTGGTGTGTGAGCATGCCCAGTACATCATGTTGGTGTACTATCGTGGCAACAGCCACGATGCATTCATTCTGATGCAGTCAGCCGGTTCCAACACTTTGGCTGCCATGCAGAACCAGAATGTGGCTCCTCGGAGATGAAAGATTCCATTCTCTAGACACAGCCCATGTTTCTACACCCCCAAACCACCTCCCACCGCCAACCAACCTCACACAATTAACATGTGTATAACGTGAGCAATGGAGTCACCAGGAACATGGTGGAACAAATCATCGGTGTGATGAAGCAATGCTTCCAATGTCTGAACCGCACGGGGAGAGCCCTTCAGTATACACTGGAGCAGCTGTCCAGGTTCATGGTGTTCTGCTGCACCCTTCATATCATCACCATCATGAGGACACAGGCATTGGCACCAGGAATACGGAGGACACCTCAGGAGGAGGAGGTGGAGGCAGGGAGGATATTTCCTGGATGCCATCGACCCGGACAGGTGTTGGAGACTGTCACGTAAGATTCCAGTTCACATAGGACAACTTCCCTTTCCCACCATGGATCCCCCATTCTCCACCATTACACCCATCTGAGACGCCCCATCACAGTGTCCCCTTGGTCACCATCCTGCAGTAAAAAACACCAACAAAAACGTTTGCATTAACATCTTTATCCAACAACATATTCAATTATACAAACAAAACTGAACTATTCACCCTTGTGTATTCCCTTAGTGCCTGTCTTGTGGCTTCCCTCGACTTGCCTAGTGCTCCTACACAGTGTTTCCACAATGGCTGCAGCATGGCTGGTGGAAGGCTGCTGACTTTCACTGGGGAGACTGCAGATGGCCTTGCAGGACGTCCTCGAGCAGCTCTGGGCCTTGCGGGCTCGTATTTGGATTGCATCACCTCGACATGGGCAGCAGCAGCCTGGGCTGGCTGATGGGTAACAGCAAGGACACTGGGAAGGGAGAACAAATACTGTCATCCTGAGAGAGGACAGCAGGTTCCTGCTCCACGGAGACACTGTCATTCCCACGGGGCGACACCTCAGCAATCCTAGTAATCTACTGGATCACAGATTGCTGGACTGCTGTGAGATCCTATAAACCCCTTTGAACACTGAGATCCACAGCCATGATGACAGCAGTCTGATCCTGCATGGCAGCAAGCATGGATCTCATGACCTCAGTCTGAGCTTCCACTGCAGCACTGAGACGTTGGGAGTCTGCCGTCTGTGCTGCAGTGGAAGCTGAGACAATGTTCACCAGACACTGTATCATGGCTGGGTCCGCTACTGCTGTCATGGAGTTAGTGACCACTTCCACAGGGGAAAGAATGGTCTTCAAACTCTGTGTAATGTCCTGTGCCATGTTGGAGCCGGACTCCTCCATGTTCCTTGACAGTGATAACAGACTGTCTGACAGGCCTGTCAATGGACAAAGTATCTCAGTGTCGATATCCATCATCATTCTCCTGTATGCTGTTCCAGCTATGTTTACATCTGAGTCCTGTGGATTATAACTCGTTTGTGACCTCACCCTCCGGTGATCTGACACATGAACTATCCTTTCCCCCTGGCCTGGCTGCAGCTCACTCGTGCTCGGTGACTAACCACGTGCAGATTCCGACTCTATACCAGCATCTAAGATACACACAGCGAAAGTATTTGATCTGGTGACTTTGAGTTTCAGACCAAGTGGTGGGGCTTCACCATCAGTGATGTGCTGCTGCTCTCTCTCTGTCACTTGGAGCTGCTGTGACTGGGAAGCTGGCAGTTCTGGGTTATCATTGGAAAGTATAAAATCAGAAGGGGAGGGTTGTGGTGAGGGATTGGGAATGGGATGGAAAGCAGGAGGTCCATGGTCCCACCATCTGCAGCTTGTACTTCTTCCCAGACAGTAGGATGAGGGGGAGGTGGGAGTTAAGAAGGAACATAAGGCAGCAACATAACATCATCCTGAATGCTCTCGGTGATGCTGGATGCCACGGGCTCTGTCACAGCCGGTTCCATGATGTGGAGAATCATCTCCTCCCTCAGGCTCAGGGGATGAAGGTATGCCTGGTCCCCACCGGATCACTGCTGCTCCCTGTGGTTATGAGCCACCTTGTCCTGTAAGAGAGAGGGCAGAATGTCACTGATTGTGTTGCACTGTGTTTGGGTGATGTGCCTGCCACAGCTGAAGAGCTGGAGGCAAGTGGAGGCAGGGAGAGGTGGATGTGAGGCTGGTATCAGTGGAAGGTGTGTGAGGGTGAGATGGAGTATGTGAATGTTAGGTGTGGGTCCTGAGTGTTAGGGACAGCTGATGGGTGAGTGATGGGGGTGTGGTTCATTGAGCAGTGTGAGAGGTTACTGGTGTTGAGGGCAGGAGATGTCATGTGGAGATGAATTCACTGACATTGACCACCCGTGTGAGTTCATTTAACTTCTTCTGGCTCTTCTGCCAGGTCCTCGGGGCCAGACGTCTTGCACTGACCTCCCTGGCCACCTGCTCCTATTAACTTCGAAGTGTATTTCTTGAGGGTCTGCACCCCACCCCATGGGAACATGGCCTGTCTGCTCCTGTCACCCTCCATGACTAAGGCCTCCAGCACCACATCCGTGAACCGCAGAACCCTCTCTCTGTCCTAGTACTCCATTTACCTTGTCTCTAATTGCGGCATTTCACAGTCAGCAGCAGCCTCCTGTGATTCAGTGCAACTTCCCTTTAAGAGGAACAGACTGTCTTTAAGAGCTGAATCCTGGATGAAACACGAGCCAGCCTCACACAACCTTAGGCCCCAGCAGACAGACAGCACCGCGTGTCACCCTAGGCGGTACATAGAATTCGTGGAAATGAGAAGGCAGCAGGAAGTTTGTGTGTCACCTGCCTGAACATGAATAGGCAAGGGCAGATCACGAATTACAATCCTTACACCCGAAAAGCGAAGCAACCCCGATTTTCTCGCTATATCAATCTTCCTTTCATGTCCTCACTCGCTCTCTACACTCTCTGTCTATTTCTCATAGAATCAGAGACTGATGCAGTACAAAAGGAGGCTATTCGGCCCATTGTTTCAGTGCTGTCTCTTGGAATGAGCTACTTAATGAATTCCACCACCAACACCGCACCCCACCCCCCCAACTTTCTGCAGTCTCCTTTCTTTCCTATTCAAGTATTTGCTGAATTCTCTTTTGAAAGATATTATTGAATCTGCTTCCACCATGTTTTCAGGCAGTGAATCCCACATCCCAACAACTCGCTGTGTAAGAAAATTCTCCTCACTTCACCTCTGGTTCTTTGCCAATTACCTTCAATCTATGTCTTCTTAATACTGAACTTCCTGACACTGGAAACAGTTTCACATTAATTACCCTATCAAAACCCTTAATGATTTTGAATTATATATTAAATCACCCCTTACCCTTCATTGCTCCAAAGAGCACAATCCCAGCTTTTCCAATCTCTCCACATAACTGAATTCCCAGATCCCTGGTACCATTCTTGTAAATCACCTCTGTATCTTCACTAAGTCCTTGACATTCTTATCAAAGTGTGGTGACCAGAATTGGACATAATTCTCCAGCTGGGACCTAACCAATGATGTACAAACATCAGCATTTCCTCATGGGTTTTATTACTCTGTGCCTCTCTCTCTGACACCAAGGACACTACATGTTACTATCAAAGATCTGTGTGTGTACGCCGCAGGTCTCTCTAATCCTGCACCCGCTTTATAATGGTACCATTTATTTTATAATGTTTCTCCTCATACTTCCTACCCATGTCTCACTTCACACTTCACTGTGTTAAATTACATCTGCCATGTTCCTGTCCAATTCACCAGTCAGTCTCTGTCCTCCTGAAGTTTGTTACTATCCTTCTCACTGTTTATTAACATTTCTGAGTTTCCACCCATCACAAAACCTTGACATTATCCCCTCTGTACACAAGCCCATCGTATTAACATACTGCAACAGTGATCCCAACAGTGACCCTCGGGATAATAAAAGCAAAATACTGAGGATGATGGAAATCTGAAATAAGTACAAGGAATGCTGGAAATACACAGCAGGTCTGACAGCATCTGTGGAGAGAGAAGTAGAGTTAATGTTTCAGGTCAGTGACCCTTCTTCAGAACAGGGGAACGCCACTGTGTACTTCCCTCCAGACTGAACAATAAATATTCTCCACTACTCTCTGCTTTCTGCTTCGCATCTCGATCAGATCTGCTTTTACATTTCCCTGCTCTCAGTTGAACCATCCCAGCTACATAACTGTAATCCCTCATCCCTGGAAAAATTCCAGTAAAACTCTTTTATCCCCTCTCCAATGGGCACATGTCCTTCCTAAAATGTGGTTCCCTGTATTGGACACAATGCTCCAGGTGGAGCCGATCTAGTCTTTTCTATAGGTGTAACATAACATCCTGACTATTCGACTCTGTGTCTCTATTAATAAAACCTAGGAATCTATTTTCTTTGTTAACTGTTTGTTAACCTGTCCAGCTCACTTCAAAGATTGCACACAAACACCCCAGGTCTCTCTGTTATTCTCACCACCTTTAAAGTTGTGTTATCTCTCCTCATTCATCCACCTGCAGTTCGCTATCACCTTCTCAAAGGCTATTAGGGGTGGGTGATAACTGCTGGCCCAGCCAGCGACACCCACAACCCATGAATAAACAATATTATAAAATCTTTCCACAATGTATCACTTCACACATCTGCCAGGCCAATTAAATATTAGGAAAACTAAAGCCAGTGTTTTCAAACCCCACATCAAACATTTCTTAGCTACAGACTCCATCCCTCTCCTTGGCAACTGTCTGAGACTAAAGCAAAGTGTTTGCAACCTGGTGTCATAGTTGCTCCTGCGATGAGCTTCCTACCAAATATTCACGCTATCAATAAAACTGCCTATTTCCACCCCCTTAACAGAGGACGACTTCATCCCTGTCTCAGCTCCTCTGCTGATGAAACACTCCCCCTTGCCTGTGTTACCTGTAGACTTGAGTATTCCAACACACTCCTGGCTGGTCTCCCACATTCTACCCGCCATAAATTTGAGGTGATGAAAAACACTGCTGCCCATGTCCTAACTCACACCAAGTCCTGTTCACCCATCACCCCCTGAACTCACTGACCAACATTGGATCCTGGTCAGCAACACATCAACATAAAAACTCTCAGCCTTCTTTTCAAATGCTTCAACAGAGTTGCTTGCTCGGCCTTTACAGAGGGCAGTTAAGAGTCAATAACATTGCTGTGAGTCGAGAGTCATATGTGGACTAGACCAGGAAAGGACGGCAGATTCCTTTCCCTAAAGGACATTAGTGAATCAGATGGTGTTTAACAAAAAACGATGATAGTTTCATGGCTCCATGACTGAGACTAGCTTTCTATTCCAGATTTTAACACACTCCTGGCTTGTCTCACACATTCTACTCTCTGTAAACTTGAGGTCATCCAAACTCTGCTGCTCTTGTGTCAACTCACACCAAGTCCCGTTCCCCGATCACTGACATACATCTGCTGCCAGTTAAGCAATGTCTTGATTTTAAAATACTCAACCGTGTTTGCAACTCCCTCGATGTCCTCACACCTCCTTCTCTATGTAATATTCACCAGCCCCACTACCCTCCAAGACATCTGCACTCCTCCAATCCTGGTCTCTTGTGCATGCTTGATTTTCATCATTGCTCCACTGCCAGCCAGGTCTTCAGCTGCCTAGACCCAAAGCTCTGGAATTCCCTAACTACACCTCTTTTATTTTATTCGTGTGTGGGATATGTGCATCGCTGGCAAGGCCAGCATTTGTTCCCATCCCTAATTGCCCTTGACAAATGAGTGACTTGCTCGGACATTTCACCAGGCAGTTAAGAGTTAACCACATTGTTGAGGGTCTGGAGTCACATGGAGGCCAGATCACGTAAGGACAGCAGATTTCCTTCCCGAAAGGACATTAGTAAATCAGATCGGTTTTTACAACAATCGATGATAGATTCATGGCACCATTACTGAGTCTAAATTTCATTTCCAGACATTTATTAATGAATTGAAATTATTAGTTGATTTAATTTTAATTCCCACCAACTGCCATGTGGGAATTGAACCCATGGCATTAGCCTGAACCTCTGGTTTTCTAGTTCAGTGACATTACCGCTATACCACTGTCACTGCCTCTTTGCCTCACTTTCCTCCCTTAAGACACTACTTAATACCTCCTGCTTTGACCAAGAAATGTAAGTTGTTGTTGTTGGGCTTTGCCAGATATGATTTGTCATTACCATATCCCTGCTGCCGTCCATTTATTGTCCCGTGTTTTTTTTCCAAGCAACGAATGTTTTTGTCCTGGGCTGTGAAGTCTAGAAATTTCCCACCAGCGACGTTAGACTGACTGGTCAGTAATTACACCGTTTGCTCCATCTCTCCTTTTTTAAACCAAGTGTAACATTTACAACCCTTCCCATCTCTGGCATCAAGCCCATATCCAAGGAGGATTGGAACATTCTGTCACTGCCTCTGCTATTTTCAACATTCCTTCTGTCAGCATCCCCCACACATCCCATTCAGACAGGGTAAATGGTCTACTTTATTGTGGCACAAGAAGAGTTGGATTGAAAGGGGTTAACTGAACCTGTTTGTTCAGTGATTGTAATTAATGTCAGTCATCATGGACCCTAATTGTGTCGCTGGAGGGTTTCCCTCTTCTATTAATACAGGACTCCTTTCAGTGTGTTATCCCATAGTGTCAACAACAGCATCATTCCGGCGCGATCAAGGATCAGCAGCCCCAGCGAGAGAGAGGATAGAGCAGAATCTGAGAACAATAGATTGGAATGTTACAACAATGGGACAGAATCTGAGAACAATAGATTGGAATGTTACAACAATGGGTCAGAATCTGAGAACAATAGATTGGAATGTTACAACAATGGGTCAGAATCTGAGAACAATAGATTGGAATGTTACAACAATGGGTCAGAATCTGAGAACAATAGATTGGGATGTTACAACACTGGGTCAGAACATAAGAAAAATAGCTTGGGATGTTACAACCATGGGAAGCAGGAGTTTCTCCTATTGGCTTGGCCTAGTTACTGCAGATTATTTTTGGCTAACATTAGATGATCGGATCTATTATGCACTGAAGATGATTCAAACGATTTATTATCCCATCCTCGCTATTATTGGTGTCCCTGGTGAGTCTCTGTATCCAACGTTTAGAATTATAAACATATTTTACAGATTTAATGTTCTTGTCATGTCAATCTTGGGAAGTCTGAAGCCATTGCCTTCAGTCACTGCCACAAACTCCATTCCCTATCCACTGTCTGCATTCCTCTCGCTGCCCAATGTCTGGGGCTGAAACAGACTGTTTGCGGCCTCTGCATCCAGTTGACACTGAGCTGAGTTCATCTCCATATTCTCTCCATCACCAACCCTGCCTATCACCACCTCTGTAAAATGTCCCATCTCCACCTCTGCCTCAGCGCATCGACCGCATAAACCCTCATCTGTGCCTTTGTTAAATCCACACTTGACTATTACAATTCTATCCTGGTCACCTTCCAATTCTATCCTGGTCACTTTCCCAGTTATTAACCTCCATAAACCGCAGCCCATCCAGAAATCTGCTGCCTGTGTTCTAACTCACACCAAATCCCGATCACCCATCACCCCTGTGCTCACTGATCTACATTGTCTTCCGGTCTGGCAACACCTTAATTTTAATATTCTCATTCTTGTCTTTGGATCTCTCCATGACCTCACCACTCCAATTAGCCCTATTCCCCTCTCGATTTCACATATTCTTGTAAATCTTATGCCTTTGAAACTTTTTTAAATTCCCTTTTGAAAGTGAATTTCTTTCCCCTCCCTAGCACCTCCGGCTGTGATTTTTACACTAAGGTGCCACTGGTGCCAATGTAACAAAAACCTGGATCTATAAAAACGATGTGAATGGAACAGCCAACCACTTCTAGTGTGGCCAGCACAGTCCCCCATTCTGTGTAGGGATCTAGCCTGGGTGCACTGTGCATTTGCTGTTAGTCTGAGGAGGGGTTTGGAGTAACGTCAATGTCCCTTTCTAGCAGCTAATATGTACATCTTTGAAACTTGGTCCGTGCGTGTCCACTGATCGCGTGTGTTAGTCACTCACAACTGAGCATACATTGAGCAGCACCAGGAATCCCCTCTAGTATTTTTAAAAGGACCAGGCTTCCTGGTCCTGAATATTGAGGGACATTTGACATTCAAGAAGAATAGGAAGCTAGGTAAATGTGGAGGGGTGACACTGTTAATCAAGGATGGTGTTGGGGCATTAGTTCGAGATGACCTTGGTTCAGGGGATCAAAATGTAGAATCGATTTGGGTGGAGGTGAGGAATACCAGGAGAAAGAAGTCCCTAGCAGGAGTGGTGTACAGACCTCCTAACAGTAATCACAATGTAGGACATCGTATACAAGAAGAAACATTGTTTACTTGTGATAGACGTACGGCAATAATCATGGGTGATTTTAATCTACATATAAACTGGAAAAATCAGATTGGGAACAGTAGCCTGGATGAAGAGTTCATAGAATGATTTCGAGGTAGTTTCTTGGAGCAGCACGTTCTGGAAACAACCAGAGATAAGGTTATATTAGACTTCGTATAATGTAATGTGACAGGATTAATTAATGACCTCAGAGTAAAGGCACCTCTAGGTAGCAGCGACCACATTATGACTGAATTTCACATCCAGTTTGAAAGAGAGAAGAGTGGATCTATGATCAGTATTTTAAACGTGAATAAGGGAAACTATTTGGGCATGAAAGTTGAGCTCGTTGAAGTGAACTGGGTTACTCGTCTTGGAGATAGATCAATAGAGAAGCAGTGGCAGACATTTAAGGGGATATTTCAGGAATACTCCATAATTAGTATATTCCTACTATAAGGTGGAGGACCCACCAGCAGTTTAGTAAGAAATTACGGAAAACATCACACTTAAGGAAAAGGCAGATAATTGTGCAAAGATGAGTGGCAGTTCAGATGATTGGTCAGAATATAAAGAACAGCAGACAATGGCTAACGGGTTAATCAGGAGAAAGACATTCGAGTATGATAGGAAGCTAGCTAGAAATGTAAAAATGGATTGCAAGAGTTTCTCGGCGTATTTAAAAAGGAGAAGATTAAGTAAAAAGAGCGTTGGTCCTCTGGACAGTGAGAATGTGGAGTTAATAGTGGATAAAAAGGGAACAGCGGATGCAATGAACAAATATTTTGTTTCTGTCTTCACTATAGAGGATACAAGAAACATTCCAGTAGTAGCTGTAAATCAGGAGGTGGAAGGAAGAGAGAGACTTGGTGAAAATACAATTGCCAGGGAAGCATTACTGAGCAAACTTATGGAGTTGCGGGCTGAAAAGTCCCCGGGTCCTGATGGGCTTCATCCTAGAGTCTTAAAAGAGGTGGCTAATGAGGTAGTAGTCGTGTTGTTGTTAATTTTTCAAAGTTCACTAATTTTGGAACGGTTCCATCAGACTGGAAAGTAATAAATATAACTCCTCTATTCAAGAAGAGGGGGATGCAGAAAGCAGGTAACGATAGGCCAGTTAGCTTGACATCTGTCGTGGGGAAGATGTTTGAATCGATCATTAAGGAGGCTTTCGCTGGGCACTTAGAAAAACTCAAGGTAATCGCGAATAGACAGCATTGTTTTATGAAAGGGAAGTCATCTTTAACCAATTTATTGGAGTTCTTTGAAGGAGTAACATGCGATATGGGTAAAGGGGAGCCCTTTGTCATACTGCGCTTGGATTTCCAGAATGCATTAGACAAGGTGCCACATAAAAGGTTATTGTGCAAAGTAGGAGCTCATGGTGTAGTGGGTAACATATTAGCTTGGATCAAAGTTTTATTGGCCAGTTGCCGAAAAGAGGGAGTATGCATGAATGGGTCCTTTTCAGATTGTCAGGATGTGACAAGTTGAGTCCATCATGGGTCTGTGCTGGGGCCTCAACATTTTACAATTTATATGAAAGACTTAGATGAGGGAAGCGATGGCATGTTAGCTAAATTTGCAGATGACTCAAAGATAGGTAGGAAAGTATGTTGTGAAGAGTACATAAGGAGGTTGTAGGCCAATATAGATAGGTTGAGTGAGTGGGGAAAAACATCTGACAGATGGAGTCTAATGTGGGAAAATGTGAAGTTTTTCACTTTAGCAGGAGGACTGCAAAATTCCGAGGTGCTGAGGGATCGAGGTTCTGTAGTGCATGAGTCACAAACAGTTAGTAGGTAGGTACAGCAAGTAACAAAGAAGGCTAATGGAATGCTCTCCTTTATTACAAGAGGAATTGAAAATAAAAGTCAGCATGTGATGCTTCAGTTATACAGGGCATTGGTGAGACCACATCTCGAATACTGTCTGTAGTTTTGGTCTCCTTATTTAATGGAGGATGTGAATGCTTTGGAGGTGGTTCAGATGTGGTTTACTAGATTGATACCAGGATTGAGCAGGTTGTGTTCTGAGTAAAGGTTGGACGGACGGTCTTGTTTTCACTGGAATTTAGAATGGTGAGGGGAGATTTGACTGAAGTTTATAAGAACCTGAAAGGCCTTGACATGGTGAATGAGGAAAGGATGTTTCCTCTTGTGGGTGAGTCCAGCACTAGGGGGCACTGTTTCGAAATTAGGGGTCGCCGCTTTAGGACAGAGAGGAGGAGAACATTTTTCTCTGGAGGGTTGTGTGACTTTGGAATTCTCTGCCACAGAAGGTGGTGGAGACGGGGTCATTGAATATTTTTAAGGTGGAGATAGATAGATTCTTATCAGGCCAGGGAATGAAAGGTTATCAAGGTTAGATGGGAGTGTGGAATTCGAAACACAAACCGATCAGCTATGATCTGATTGAATGGCGGTGCAGACTCGAGGGGCCGAATGGCCTACGTCTGCTCCTAGTTCATATGCGTGTATTTTTTACTCAGCTTACATGTGAGGTGCTTTTGACTTACTTCTGTTATTGTAAAGTTAGTGGAGGTGCTGTGGATGGTTTTCTGGAGGTTGCGTTGTGAGCTTCTGCAGACATTCATGGAGGACAGAGGATTTGCTAACCGAACTCTGGACGAGTTATGGGGACTGTAGTTACATGACCTACAAATGGAGCAGAGGCTAGAGAGGGGAAACTCTGTAAAGTGGGAGGAGGAGGGGGCTCTGCCCTACCCACCCCGGGTTCTCCAAGAGCAAACAGAGCAGTGGTCCTAATATCGAGCCCTGGGGAACACCAGTGTATACTCACCTGGAGTCTGACCAACAACCTTTCACCATTTCTCTCTGTTTACTTTTCATTAGCCAATGTTATATCCACAATATTACTGTCCCTTTAATCCATAGGGTTCAGTTTTCCTAACCTGTCTATTGAATGTCATTTGATCAACCACCTTTTGAACGTCCATATATATAACTTCAATCACACCACCCTCATCAGCCCTCTCCATTGTTTTATCAAAGAACTTCATCAAGTTTACCTCACCACCACCTCTCTCCACTCCTCCACTGCTGTTAAATTATCAGACTGCTTATGCAACATCCAGTACTGGATGAGCAGAAATTTCCTCCAATAAAATATTGGGAAGACTGAAACCATTGGGCTGGACTCTGTTGGGCTCCTGATGTAGGTCTCCATGGAGCCACACATCGGGATTGCTGGGCCTGATCTTTCCAGCTGTACAGAGGCTCGTGGCTCCCCGCCCACTCCCCCCAACCGCTCGGCAGCGGTACCCTCCTTTAAATATTTCAATAAGCTTAATGTATACATTTCAGTCCAATTCCCTGTGATCTTACTGACAGCCCGGGATCTTCCATGCAGCGGCTGACACTCACACACCTTCATAATAAAAGCATAATACTGCAGATGCTGGAAATCTGAAATAAAATCCAGAAATGCTGGAACCACTCAGCAGGTCTGGCAGCATCTGTGGAAAGAGAGGCAGAGTTAACGTTTCGGGTCAGTGACCCTTCTTCTCACACACCGTCGCTTTCCCGTCCAGGGAAAGCCAGCACCACAGTGGTGGGGAAGGGGGGAAAGTAGGATTTTTAGAGTACTGATGGGGTGGGGGGTGGTGGCTGGTGCTTGTGGTGGGCGTGGTCAACTCTGCATTAATAGTGTAGGGGAAGAAGGGGCAAACTCTACACTTTGGACAGTTGTTGGGTTGCGAGGGTACTCGGCAGTTTAAGTCTTTGGAGGGGCTGGTGGGAAGGCAACTATGCAATGTAAGTTTTTTGGGGGAAATGGGCAACATTTTATTTGCAGTGCACTGGCGGGGGTGTGTGTACGGGGTTAAACTTTGCACTTTTTGTGGCAGGTATGGTTGCCCTTTAAAAATGGCACCAGTGTCTGTACAGAGACAGCTGACAGCACTCCTGTTGTCGCTCAGGCCGTCCCTGTTGCGTGATTGGGGGTGGAGTGGGCGGCCCGTTCAATGTATTAAAATGAGCCGTCGCCTGCTACATCACAGTGGCACAGCAGACACAGACTGCACATATGGGCCACCAATGTTTCGCACTCCACTGGGGAGAATAAAATTCAGCCCCTTGTTTTTGCTTCCCGCTCCAATCTCCCTTCCCTAGCTAGCAATTCCTTCCTTCTTCCGAGTAACTGTCTGAGATTACTATAGTCTGTTCACAACCTTGGTGTCACATTGGACCACAAAATAGGCTTCTAACCTCATACTGGTGCCATCACCACATTCGCCTATTTCCATCTCTGTAACATCACCTGACTAAATCCCTGCCTCAGCTCATCTGCTGCTGAAACCCTCATTCAAGAAAAGAGGCGCTGCTGGATCTGGTACTTGGGAATGAGGTGGGCCAAGTGGATCAAGTACCAGTAGGGAAGCACTTAAAGGACAGTGGTCATTTCATAGAACATAGAACATAGAACATTACAGCGCAGTACAGGCCCTTCAGCCTTCGATGTTGCGCCGACCTTTGAAACCGTCTGACCAACACTATTCCATTTTCATCCATATGTCTATCCAATGACCACTTAAATGCCCTTAAAGTTGGCGAGTCTACTACTGTTGCAGGCAGGGCGTTCCACGCCCCTACTACTCTCTGTGTAAAGAAACTACCTCTGACATCTGTCCTATATCTATCACCCCTCAACTTAAAGCTATGTCCCCTCGTGTTTGCCATCACCATCCGAGGAAAAAGGCTCTCAATATCCACCCTGTCCAACCCTCTGATTATCTTATATGTCTCTATTAAGTCAACTCTTCTCCTCCTTCTCTCTAACGAAAACAACCTCAAGTCCCTCAGCCTTTCCTCGTAAGACCTTCCCTCCATACCAGGCAACATCCTAGTCAATCTCCTCTGCACCTTTTCCAAAGCTTCCACATCCTTCCTATAATGCGGTGACCAGAACTGCACGCAATACTCCAGGTGCGGCCGCACCAGAGTTCTGTACAGCTGCAGCATGACCTCATGGCGCCTAAACTCGATCCCACTACGAATAAAAGCTAACACACCATATGCCTTCTTAACAGCTCTATTAACCTGGGTGGCAACTTTCAGGGATTTATGTACCTGGACACCAAGATCTCTCTGCTCATCTACACTACCAAGAATCTTCCCATTAGCCCAGTATTCTGCAATCCTGTTACTCCTTCCGAAGTGAATCACCTCACACTTTTCCGCATTAAACTCCATTTGCCATCTCTCAGCCCAGCTCTGCAGCCTATCTATGTCCCTCTGTAACCTACAACATCCTTCGGCACTATCCACAACTCCACCAACCTTAGTGTCATCCGCAAATTTACTAAACCACCCTTCTACACCCTCATCCAGGTCATTTATAAAAATGACAAACAGCAGTGGCCCCAAAACAGATCCTTGCGGTACACCACTAGAAACTATACTCCAGGATGAACATTTACCATCAACCACCACCCTCTGTCTTCTTTCAGCTTGCCAATTTCTGATCCAAAGCACTAATTCACCTTCAATCCCATACTTCTGTATTTTCTGCAATAGCCTACCATGCGGAACTTTATCAAACGCCTTACTGAAATCCATATAGACCACATCCACGGCTTCATCCTCATCCACCTGTTTGGTCACCTTGTCAAAAAACTCAATAAGGTTTGTGAGGCACGACCTACCCTTCACAAAACCGTGCTGATTATCTCTAATGAACTTATTATTTTCAAGATGATTATAAATCCTATCTCTTATAACCTTTTCCAACATTTTACCCACAACCGAAGTAAGGCTCACAGGTCTGTAATTACCAGGGCTGTCTCTACTCCCCTTCTTGAACAAGGGGACAACATTTGCTATCCTCCAGTCTTCCGGCACTATTCCTGTCGACAATGACGACAGAAAAATCAAGGACAAAGGCTCTGCAATCTCCTCCCTGGCTTCCCAGAGAATCCTACGATAAATCCCATCTGGCCCAGGGGACTTATCTATTTTCACACTTTCCAAAATTGCTAACACCTCCTCCTTGTGAACCTCAATCCCATCTAGCCTAGTAGGCTGTATCTCAGTATTCTCCTCGACAACATTTTCTTTCTCCATCATAAGGTTCAGGCTGACTACATAAAAGGACAAAGGGTAAGAATAATTAACTGAGGGAAGGCCAACTTCAGCGGGGTAAGAATGCAGCTGGGGAAAATAAATTGGAGTCAACGATTGGCAGGAAAACAACAGCTGAACAATGGGCTACCGTCAAAGAAGAGATAGTTTGGACTCAGTCAAGGTATATTCCTTCGAAGGGGAAAGGTTGTGTATACAAATCCAGAGCTCCCTGAATTACAAAAGAGGTGAGTGACGTAGAGATTAAGATGAAGAAGAAAAAGTGTGCTTATGACAGACGTCAGGTAGACAATCCTACTCAGAACCAGGCAGAGCGGAAGCATAAAAGCAAGTAAGAGAAGTAAAATAGAATATGAGAAGAGTCTGGCGGCTAGAATTAAATGGAGTTCCTAAGTTTTCTATAGACATATAAACAGGTAGCAAAAGGAGGAGTTGCACCAATTAGGGGCAACACAGAGGATTTGCACATGCATGCAGAGGGCATAGTTGAGGTATTAAATGAATACGTTGCATCTGTCTTTACCAAGTGTAACAAAAGTGATTCTTTTTTGGTAAAAAAAAAAATTTCTGAAGGCATTTATGGTTCAGCTGAATAAATGTTAGACCGTTTTTTTTAATTAAAAATTGAACCACCAAGAGGTCACTGAGAGGGAGCTGGAGTGGCAACAGAGTTACTGGTTATCACAAGGCTCGGGTTGGAGATGAAGCCGAAACCCTGGTAGCAGGCAGAAAAGTGATAAGTTCTCCTTTGATTAGACAAGCCCCGTTGTCGCAGAGAACACCTGGGATGGACAGAAAAACTGACAAGCTTTCTGGTTGTCGGTCAGTGTGTGTGGTTTTACCTTCAGGAAGGAGATAACTTCAAGTCTGAAGAAAAAGTCAAGAAAGCAGAGAGGACCACAACCCAGCTCATTTTCCAGAAATTCCAGAACAGACCTTGTGAAGTCAACGGAGTTGAGTCATCTTGTTTCCTGTTTGAAGAAAGCCTGCTAAAAATAATTCTCAATGCGGCCTGAAGAGAACTGTTGTCTGGTAACCTGGATGTGCGTGCTCAGAAGTTAGACTGCATGCTGGTTTGGAACAACATAACTCATCTGCTGTTTCCTTCAAAATGGGCAACTAGTTAACCCAAATGCTTTTTGTTTGTAACAGAGCTCTGAGCGAAAAATCTTTTTTTTTAGATCTTGTTTTCGGTTAACCAGTGTATATGTCTGTGTTTGAGTTTTAAGGGACTAAGGTAAAAAAAAGTAACTTTAAAATTTGGTTCTGGTTGAAAGGGACTTTGAAGTTTGGTTAAGGTGGGAAGGGGAAGTAAAAAATTAATTGTTGAATTTTTAAAAATTTGATCTGTGTGATATTGTTTTACTTCATTTCTAGTTGAGACTTTTTTATTCGATCCTGGGATGTAGGCATCACTGGCTAGGCCAGCATTTATTACCCATCTCTCCATAACCCTTGAGAAGGTGGTGGTGAACTGCCTTCTTGAATCGCTGCAGTCCATGGGAGGTAGGTTCACTCACAATTGTGTTAGGAATGGACTTCCAGGATTTTGACCCAGCGACAGTGACGGAATGGCGATATAGTTCCAAGTCAGAATGGTGTATGACTTGGAGGGGAACTTGCAGGTGGTGATCTTCCCATGCATTTGCTCCCCTTGTCCTAGATGGTAGAGGTCGCGGGTTTGGAAGGTGCTGTCTAAGGTGCCTTGGTGCATTGCTGCAGTGTATCTTGTAGACGGTACACACTGCTGCCACTGTGCGTCGGTGGTGGAGGGAGTCAATGTATGTGGATGGTGTGCCAATCAAATAGGCTGCTTTGTCCTGGATGATGTCGAGCTTCTTGAGTGTTGTTGGAGCTGCAGCCATCCAGGCGAGTGCAGAGTATTCCATCACACTCTTGACTTGTGCCTTATAGATGGTGGATAGGCTTTGGGGAGTCAGGAGGTGAGTTACTCGCTGCAGGATTCCTGGTCTTACACCTGCTTCATTTATGATAAACTGTTAATTGTTTAGTTCAGTAAAGTGTGTTCTATTGTGATGAGAATAGTGTATCTGATGGACTGTTTCAGCAAGTGGGAAAATGAGAAACAAATGTTGTGACCTGTGGAGAAGCAGGACTGAATTAACAGTGCACACCTCTCGCCTCGGGTCATAACACAAGGAAGAAGGTACAACACAGGCAATGGTGAAAGAGCAGGTAATTAAGAAACAAGAATCGTTTAAAATTGATAAAGTGGACATATTAGATAGGCTGTCTAGAGGTAAAGTGAATAAAGCACCAGGGCCAATGAGGTGCATCCAAGGATTATGAGGGAAGTGAGGGTGGAAATCGCAGAGGCACTGGCCATAAATTCTCAATCTTCCTTAGACTAGGGGTGATGCCGTAGGACTGGAGAATTGCAAATATTACATCCCTGTTCAAAAATGGGTGTAAAGATAATCCCAAGAACTCCAGGCCAGTCAATTTAACTGCAGTGGTGGGGAAACTTCTAGTAATAATAATTCGGGACAAATTAATAGTCACATGGACAAATTCGGGTTAAGTAAGGAAAACAGCATGGATTCCTGAAGGGCAAATACTATTTAACTAACAGCCTGGAGATTTTGAGAAGGTAACAGAGAGGGTTGATGAGGGCAATGCTATTGATGTGGTGTATTGTATTTACAAAAGGCATTTGATACTGTGCCACATAACAGACTTGTGAGAAAACTTATAGTTCATGAATGAAAAGGGACGGTAACAACATGGATACGGCTTTGGCTGAGTGGCAGGAAAGAAAGAATTGTAGTTTGTGGATGTTTTTGGGGGGCTGGAGGAAAGGATGGAGGTCCCCAGGGGTCAGTGTTGGCACCTTGATTTCCCTTATATATATTACAAGAGCGACGTCTCAATTCATTCCATCTTCGCTGCCTCCGGAGAATCCTTGGCATCAGGTGGCAGGTCCATATCACCAACGTAGAAGTCCTCGAGGCGCCCAATATCCCCAACATATACACCCTACTGAGTCAGCAGCGCTTGAAATGGCTTGGCCATGTGAGCCACATGGAAGATGGTAGGATCCCCAATGACGCATTGTACAGCGAGCTTGTCACTGGTATCAGACCCACCGGCCGTCCGTGTCGCTGCTTTAAATCACATCTGCAAACGCGAAATGAAGTCCTGTGACATTGACCACAAATTGTGGGAGTCAATTGCCAGTGATCTCTAGTGCTAGCAGATAGCCATAATGGCAAGTCTGAAGAATGGCAAGTCGAAGAGACTTAACATTTGGCAGGAAAAAAGACAAAAGCACAAGGAGAGAGCCAACCGTGAAATAGCCTCGACAACCAATTTTATCTGCAGCGCCTGTGGAAGAGCCAATTCACTCTAGAATTGGCCTTTATAGCCACTCCAGGTGCGGCTCCACAAACCACTGACCACCTCCAGGCGCTTATACATTTTCTCTCGAGACAAGGAGGCCAAAGAAGGTAACTGGCCAAGATCGTGGTGTTCAGGGCACAATTTCAGAGTTTGCAGATGATACGAAACGTGGAAGCATTGTGAACTGTGAGGAGGATGGTGTTGAATTTCAAAAGTACTTAGACAACTTGGTGGAATGGGCAGGCAGGTGGTAGATGAATTTCAATGCAGAGAAATATGAAGTGATTCATTTTGGTAGGAAGAATATTGAGATAATGTCAAATAAAGGGCACCATTCTAAAGAAGCAGAGAGACCGAGGTGTATATGTGCATAAGTCATTGATGTTGGCAGGAGAGGTTGAGAGAGCATTTAATAAAGCATACAGTATCCTGGGCTTTATTAACAGGGACATTCAGTACAAGAGCAAGGAAGTTATTTTGAACTTATAAAAACACTGATTCAGCCTCAGCTGAAGTATTCTGTCCAATTCTGGGCACCACACTTTAGGAAGATTGTGAGGGCATTGGAGAGAGTGCAGAAAGGATCCATGAGAATGCTTCCAGGCATGAGGAATTTCAGTTATGAAGATAGACAGGAGAAGTTAGGATCATTTTCCTTGGAGAAGAGAAGGCTGAGAGGTGAGTTGATTTGATAGAGTTGTTCAAAACCATGAGGGGTCTGGACAGAGGAGATAGAGAGAAACTGTTTCCACTCATGAAATGAATCAAGAACGAGAGGGCACAGATTGAAATTAATGGGTAAGAGAGGCAGAAGTGACATGAGGCAATACTTTTTCACGCAAGGAATGGCTAAGGACTGGAATGTACTGCCTGAGAATGTGATGGAGACAGGTTCAATTGAAGCATTCAAAATGCAATTAGACTGTTATCTGAAAAGGAAGAATGTGCAGGGTTATGGGGAGAAGGCGGGGAATGGCACGAGGTTAATTGCTCTTTCGGAGAGCCGATGTGTACATGATACACTGAATAGCCTCCTTCTGTGCTGTAATAATTATGTGATTCCCTGATTCATGCCTTTGTTACCTCTGTGCATAACTATTCCAACTCACTCCTGGCTGATCTCCCACATTCTACTCTCTGTAAACTTGAGGTCATCCAAAACTCTGCTGCCCATGTCCTAGCTCACACCAAGTTTTCTTCCTCTATCACTGACCGACATGGCTCCCAGTCAAGCAATGTCTTGATTTTAAAATTCTCATCCTCGTTTTCAATACCTCCATAGAACAAAGAACAAAGAACAAAGAAAATTACAGCACAGGAACAGGCCCTTCGGCCCACCAAGCCTGCGCCGATCCAGATCCTCTATCTCAACATGTCGCCTATTTTCTAAGGGTCCGTATCTCTTTACTTCCTGCCCATTCATGTATCTGTCTAGATACATCTTAAAAGACCCTATCGTGCCCGAGTCCACCACCTCTGCTGGCAACGCATTCCAGGCACCCACCACCCTCTGCATAAAGAACGTTCCACGCATATCCCCCCTAAACCTTTCCCCTCTCACTTTGAACTCGTGACCCCTAGTAATTGAATCCCCCACTCTGGGAAAAAGCTTCTTGCTATCCACCCTGTCTATACCTCTCATGATTTTGTACACCTCAATCAGGTCCCCCCTCAACCTCCGTCTTTCTAATGAGAATAATCCTAATCTGCTCAACCACTCTTCATAGCTAGCGCCCTCCATACCAAGCAACATCCTGGTGAACCTCCTCTGCACCCTCTCCAAAGCATCTACATCCTTTTGGTAATGTGGCGACCAGAACTGCACGCAGTATTCCAAATGTGGCCAAACCAAAGTCTTAGACAACTGTAACATGACCTGCCAACCCTTGTACTCAATACCCCGTCCGATGAAGGAAAGCATGCCATTTGCCTTCTTGACCACTCTATTGACCTGCGTTGCCACCTTCAGGGAACAATGGACCTGAACACCCAAATCTCGCTGTACATCCATTTTCCCCAGGACTTTTCCATTTACTGTATAGTTCACTCTTGAATTGGATCTTCCAAAATGCATCACCTCGCATTTGCCCTGATTGAACTCCATCTGCCATTTATCTGCCCAACTCTCCAATCTATCTATGTTCTGCTGTTTTCTCTGACAGTCCCCTTCACTATCTGCTACTCCTCCAATCTTAGTGTCGTCTGCTAATCAGACCACATATACTTTCCTCCAAATCATTTATGTATATCACAAACAACAGTGGTCCCAGCACGGATCCCTGTGGAACACCACTGGTCACACATCTCCATTTTGAGAAACTCCCTTCCACTGCTACTCACTGTCTCCTGTTGCCCAGCCAGTTCTTTATCCATCTAGCTAGTCCACCCTGGACCCCATGCGCCTTCACTTGCTCCATCAGCCTACCATGGGGAACCTTATCAAACGCCTTACTGAAGTCCATGTATATGACATCTACAGCCCTTCCCTCATCAATCAACTTTGTCACTTCCTCAAAGAATTCTATTAAGTTGGTAAGACATGACCTTCCCTGCACAAAACCATGTTGCCTATCACTGATAAGCCCATTTTCTTCCAGATGTGAATAGATCCTATCCCTCAGTATCTTCTCCAGCAGCTTCCCTACCACTGACGTCAGGCTCACCGGTCTATAATTACCTGGATTATCCCTGCTACCCTTCTTAAACAAGGGGACAACATTAGCAATTCTCCAGTCCTCCGGGACATCACCCGTGTTTAAGGATGCTGCAAAGATATCTGTTAAGGCCCCAGCTATTTCCTCTCTTGCTTCCCTCAGTAACCTGGGATAGATCCCATCCGGACCTGGGGACTTGTCCACCTTAATGCCTTTTAGAATACCCAACACTTCCTCCCTCCTTCTGCCGACTTGACCTAGAGTAATCAAACATCTGTCCCTAACCTCAACATCCGTCATGTCCCTCTCCTCGGTGAATACCGATGCAAATTACTCGTTTAGAATCTCACCCATTTTCTCTGACTCCACGCATAACTTTCCTCCTTTGTCCTTCAGTTGGCCAATCCTTTCTCTAGTTACCCTCTTTCTCCTTATATATGCTCCCTATCTCTGTAATATCCTCCAGCTCCACAATCCGCCAAGATATCTGTGCATCTCTAATTCTGACCTCTTGTGCATCCCTGATTTTCATCACTCCACCACTATTATCTGCACCTTCAGCTAATGAGGCTCCAAGTTCTAGAATACCCTCCCTTCACCTCTCCGCCTATCCACCTCACTTTCATCCTTTAACACGCCCGTTAAAACCTACTTCTTTGACCATGCTTTAAACTAGTATCTCATTTTCGGGAAGCACCTTGGGACATTTCATTATGTTAAAGGCGCTGTATAAATATAAATTGTTGTTGAAGTTTGCCAAACATGATTTGTTATTACCAGACCCCTGCTGCTTCTTGTTTGTTATAGTATATTTTTCAAAGAAACGAATATATTTCTCCTGGGTTGTGACCCCATGAAATTTCCCCAGTAGTGATGCGTGTCTGACTGCTCAGTAATTACAGGGTTTACTCTATCTCTCCTTTTCTAAACAGGGTGTAACAATTACAGTGCTCCAGTCCTCTGTCATCGCTCCCATATCCAAGGAGGATTGAAAGATTCTGGCCAGTGCCTCTACTATTTTCACCATTCCTTCCCTCAGTAACCCTCACGCATCCTGTCCAGAGTATATTTTCTGCTTTATTGTGGTATGCAAGGTGTCGGAGTGAAAGAGGTTAACGGAATCTATTTGCTGAGAAACTGTAATTAATGTCAGTCTCTATGGAACCTAATTATTTCACTGGAGCTGCTCCATCTTCTAATAGTAAGGGACTCTTTTCAATGTGTTTTCACATAGTGTGAGTGGGAGCATCATCCCTGGCACTAATAGGGACCAGCGTCTCCAGAGAGAGGGGGAGGATAGATCAGAATCTGAGGACAATAGATTGGAATCTGACAATAATGGGTCAGAATCTGAGAACAATAGATTGTAATGTTACAAAAATGGGCAGGGGGTTATCCTGGGATCTTGACACTCTTTCTGCATATTATGATCGGCTACCACTAGCATCTAGCATCTATTACGCAGTGAAGATTATTCAATACATTTACTATCTCATCCTTGCTATTGTTGGTGTTCCTGGTAAGTCTCTATATCCAGCTCTTCATTCTATAAACCATGTTAAACTGCATTACTGTACTTCTCATTTACTCTGCCCTTGCTGATTTTGGTATCCCTCCAGCTATTATCTTTATATAACCATTGCTAACCGCATTATGGTTTGTGTAATTTAATCTCTCATCTTTGCTTCTGTTGTTGCCCCGGTAAGACTCTAGTTCCAGCCATGAGATATGTAAACCTTGCTTCACTGAAATACTGATTTGGAATTTATTTATTTTTTTGAAGACTGAAGCTAGTGTCATTGGTCTCCATAAGAAACTTCATACCCTATTTGTGAACCACTTACCTTTCACTGGCCAGTGTCTGAGACTGAACAAGACAGTCTACAGCCTCTGTAGTAATTTAAACCTGAGCGGATTTCACCTCCATATTCTCACCATCAACAAACATGCCCACTACCACCTCTGCAATACCTGCCGTCTCCACCTCGGCCTCAGCCCATCTGCTGCATAAACTCTCATCTGTGCCTTTGTTAAATCTACACGTGACTATTCCAGTTCTATCATGGTCACCTTCCCAGTTAAAAACCTCCATAAACCACAGCCCAGCCTGCGCCGGTGTTCCAGTGAACATCAACGTCAGCTCGAGGAACAACACCTCATTGTCCGATCAGGCATTCTACAGACTTCCAGACTGAACATTGAGTTCAATAATTTCAGATCAAGACTGGCTCTTTTAATTATGTTGCTTTATCATTTTTTTTTGCCATGCCCTGGCCTTAAACTGGATTTTTTTATGTTGCTGCTTTTGGCTTGGGCTGTTCATTATTTTGTCATTTAATATCCTTGGCTGCACTAATGCTTTCTCTTTCACCACACCACAAGCACACTCTCTTTGCCTTTGCCCCATGACCTCCTTGTCTGTTAATCTCTATGACTCTCTGTCCTTTCAACACCTTTTTTTTCTCTTTTGCCCCACCCTTGCTTTATTTCCTTAAAACCTGACCTTTCTAACCTTTGCCAATTCTAATGAAAGGTCACAGGCCTGAAGCGTTAACTCTGCTTCACTCTCCACAGATGCTTCCAGACCTGCTGAGTCTTTCCAGCACTTTTTGTTTTCATTTAAGACTTGTAGTGGAGTTCCCCAGGGATCAATGTTGGGATCGTTTCTCTTCCTGACAAATATTAATGACATGCACCTTGGTGCACAGGGCACAATTTCAAAGTTTGCAGATGATGCAAAACTTGGAAGCATTGTGAAATGTGAGGAGGATAGTGTAGAAATTCAAACGGACATAGACAAGTTGGTGGAATGGACAGACAGGTGGCAGATGAAATTCAATGTGGAGAAATGTGATGTGATTCATTTCGATAGGAAGAACATGGAGAGGCAATATAGAATAAATTGTACAACTCTAAAGGGTGTGCAGGAGCAGAGGACCTGGGTGTATATATGCATAGGTCATTGAAGTTGGCAGGAGAGGTTGAGAGCACTTAATAAACCAGACAGTATCCTGTGCTTTATTCACAGCAGCATGGAATGCAAAAGCAAAGAGGTTATTTTGAACTTGTATGAGACACTAGTTTGGCCTCAGTTGCAGTATTACGTCTAGTTCTGGGCACCACACTTTAGGTAACGTGAAGACATTGGGGAGTGTACATAAACATTCACAAGAATGGTTCCAGAGATGAAGAATATCAGTTATGAAGAGAGACTGGAGAACTGGGAACATTTTCCTGAGAGAAGAGAAGGCTGAGAGGAGATTAGAAAAAAAGGTATTCACAATTATGAGGTGTCTGGACAGAGTGGATAGGGAAATACTGTCCCCACTCCTGAAAGGTTCTAAAACGAGAGGGCAAAGAATAAAAGTAATTGGTAAAAGAAGCAGAAGTAACATGAAGAAAACTTTTTCACACAGCGAGTGCTTAAGGTCTGGAATGCACTGCCTGAGAGTGTGGTGGAGGCAGATTCAATCGAGGCATTCAGGAGGAAATTGGATAGCTGTCTGAAAAGGAAAATTGTACAGAGTTACAGGGAGAAGACAGGGAAGCGGTACTAGATGAATTGCTCTTTTGGACAGCCAGTGCAGACACGATGGACTGAATGGCCGCCTGTAACAATTCTGTGATTCTGTGACAGTTGACCACAAAATGAGCTTCCACCGTTATATTCGTGCCATCACTATCACCACCTATTTCCACTTCAATAACATCGCCTGATTTCACCCCTGTCTTAACTCATCCGCTGCTGAAGCTCTCAGTCATGCTTTCATTACCTGTAGCCTGGACTATTCGAACTCATTCTCCCACATTCTACTATCTGTAAACTTGAGGTCATCTAAAACTCTGCTGCCTGTGCCTTAACTCACGGAAAGTCTCATTCCCCGATCACTGACCGACATCAGCTCACAGTCAAGCAATGTCTTGATTTTAAAATTCTCATTCTTGTTTTCCAATCCCTCCATTGCCTCACCCCTCACTAACTCTGTAATCCCCTCCAGCCCCACAAACCTCTGAGATATCTCTGCTCCTCTAATTCTGGCCTCTTGAGCATCCCTGATTTTAATTACTCCAACATTGTGGCCACACCTTCAGATGCCTCGGCCCAAAGCTCTGGAATCCACGCCCGACACAGCTCCATCTCTCCATCTCTCCACCTCGCTTTTATCCTTTAAGACACTCCTTTAAAACTTGCCTCTTTGACCAAACATTTGGTCACCTAATCTTATATCTCCCTTGGTGGTTCAGTGTTATACTTTGTTTCATAATGCTGCTGTGAAGTACCTTGGGATAAGTTCTTGCTGAACTTTGCCAGACATGAATTGTCATTAGCATATCCATGTGGCTTGTAATTTATTATGCTATGCTTTTCCAAGCAAATAATATTTCTGTCCTGGGTTGTGAAATTTCACCACCACCGACGTCAGATTGACTGGACAGTACAGGGTTTACCACATCCCTCCTTTTTGTAAACTAGGTGTATAATTTGCAGCCCTCCAGTGCAGCCCTCCAGTCATCACTCCTATATCAAGAGAGAATTGATAGATTCTGTGCAGTGCTTCTTCCATTTGCACCATTCCTTCTCTCACCAACCCTCAGAATTCCCATCCAGACCGGGTAAATGTTCTACTTTATTGTGATACAAAAATTGTTGGATTGAAAGGGGTTAACTGAACCTGTTTGTTCAGTGACTGCAATTAATGTCAGGCTCCATGGACCTTAATTGTGTCACAGGAAGATTTCCCTCTTCTATTAATAAGGAGCTCCGTTCAATGTGTTATCACATAGTGCCAGTGGGAGTATCACATCACTCCCGGCACTAACAGGGTTCAGCGGCTCTGGAGAGAGGGAGAGGAAAGATCAGAATCAGAGTACAATAGATTGGAATGTTACAACAATGAACAGGAGTTTCATCTGGGAGTTTAACTTTCTTTCTGCAGATTATGATCAGTTCTCATTAAACAGTCGGATCTATTACTCACTGAGGAATATTCAATACATTTACTACCCCTTCCTGGCTATTATTGGTGTCCCTAGTAAGTCTCTGTATCTAGCTATTAATTCTATAAACCATGTTTAACTGCATTACCATTCTTGTCATTTCCTCTGCCCTCCTTGCTGCTGTTGTTATTCCTGGCAAATTTCAGTCTCCAGATATTAGCTCAATAAACCATTGCTATGTGCATTAGAGTGCTTGTAATTTACTCTCCCATCTTTGCTGTCTCTGGTAAGTCTCTATTTCCCGCTATGAGATCTGTAGAATTTGTTTCACTGAAATAATGTTCTTGCTATTTAAATTTGGGAAGAGTGCAGTTGTCATTGGTCTCTATAAGAAATTCCATCCACTATCCATGAACCATGATCTCCTCATTGCCAAATATCTGAGGCTGAACCAGACAGTTTGCAACCTCTGTCTTCTATTTAAATCTGAGCTGAGTTCATCTCCATATTCTCACCAACCCTGCCTACTATCACCTCTGTACTAACACACATCTCCACCTCTGCCTCAGCCTATCTGCTGCAGAAACATTCATCTGTGCCTTTGTTAAATATACACTTGACTATTCCAATTCTATCCTGGTCACACTCCCATTTATAAACCTCTATAAACCACAGCCCATCCAGAACTCTGCTACCTGTATTCTAACTCACACCAATCCCGATCACCCATCACCCTTGTGCTCACTGATTTACATTGACTCCCAGTCTGGCAGCACCTTAATTTTATTATTCTCATTCATGTGTTTGAATCCCTCCATGGCCTCACCCCTCCAGTTAGTCCCATTCCCCTGACTGTTCCCATATTCCTTTTGGCCTTCTAGTATTTTCTTCAATTAGCTTTAAAAATAAACTTCACCCCCTCTTTATTCTACCACTGACCACGATTTTCAGCTCCACAGCGCCACAGGGCCCAACGTCATGGACGCTTGGATCCATAAAATGGTATGAGCTGAGCTGCCGGTCACTTGCAGTGCTCCATGCTGGACAGGGATTTAGTGCTGGACAGGGATTTAGCCCGGGTTTATCAAGCATGTGCTGGTAGTGTGAGGAAGGGTCTGAATATGGTGCCACTCAGCCATTGCAGCAGCTTTGATATATGTCTTTGAAACTTGGCCTGTGCATGTCCACTGACCACCTGTGTAAGTCATTCTCAGCTGAACATATATTCAGCAGCACGAGGAGCCCCTCTAGTGTTATTTAAAAGGACCAGACATCCAACTTACAGGTGAGGTGTTTTGACTTACTTTTGCTATTGTAAATTTAGTGGAGGTGCTGTGGATGGTTTTCTGGAGGTTGTGTTGTGAGCTGCTGCAGACATTCAGGGAGGACAGAGGATTTGGTGACCCAACTCTGGACGAGGTATGGGGACTGTAGTTGCAGTATCTCTGGGTCTGTAACATGACCAACAAATGGAGCAGAGGATGTTGAGAGGGGGCGCTCTCTAAAGAGGGAGGAGGAAGGGGCTTTACCCTACCCACCCTGGGTTTTCCAAGAGCACTTCCCCTACCTTACCTTCACCAGGAGCAGTGTGTGAGGTGACTCTGATTCAAAAAGGAGTTAGTCACAGAGCTGTGTCACCTCCTGCAACACATGGAGCCTCACACCAGAGTGAGGACGGAGCTGTCAGTGGACGTTAAGATCACAGTTTCATTGAAACTCTATGTATTTGGATATTTCCAGGCAGGAGCAGGAGACATATCCAGTATAGATTAGTAGAGATTGATGGAGTCACAGCGTCATTTACGACACATAAGGAGGCCATTCGCCCATCATTTCCGGTTCTATGTGGAACAATCCAGTCAGTCTCAATCCCCTGCTCAATCCCCATAGCCGTGGAAGTGCATTTCCTTCAGGTTCCACCCAGTTTCCTTTTGAAGTCATTGATTGCCTCGGCTTCCACCACTCTCATGGGCAGTGAGTTCCAGATAGTTACCATCCACTGTGTTAAAAAGTTCTTCCTCATATTCCACCTGCATCTCTTATCCAAAATGTTCCATCTGTGACCCCTAGTCCGTGTTTCATCACGGGAACAGCTTTTCCTTCAATATCTTATCTAAGCTTATAATAATCGTGTACACCTCTATCAAATCTATCTCAATCCCCATTGCTCCAGGGACAACAAATCCAGCTTCTCCAAACTGACCTTGTAACTAAACCCCCTATCCCTGAAACCATTCTGGTAAATCTCCACTGCACTCTCTCAAGGACCTTTACATCCTTCCTCAAGTGTGGTGATTAGAACTGGACAGAGCTCTCCAGTTCGAGTCTAACCAAAGCATTACAAAGTTTCAGCGTAGCATCTATAACAGCATACCTGGCACAAAAGAAAAAAAAAGGGAAAGGTAGCCAAATTATGGCTTGCAAGGGAAATTAGAGATAACATTAGATCCAAGGAAGAGGCAGACAAATTCTCCAGGGAAAAAAAAATACAACAGACCTGAGGATTGGGAGCAGTTTTGAATTCAGCAAAGGAGGACATAGGGATTGATTAAGAAGCAACAAATAGAGTAAGAGAGTAAGCTTGTGTGGGCATAAAAACTGACTGTAAAAGTTTCTATAGGTATGTGAAGAGAAAACAATTGGTGAAGACAAATGTAGGTCCCTTACACTCAGAAACAGGGGAATTTATTATGCGGAACAAAGAAATGGCTGACCATCTAAGTGCATACTTTGATTCTGTCTTCACAAAGGAGGACACAAATATCATACCAGCAATGTTGGGGAACACAGGGTTTAGTGAGAGATAGGAAGTTAAATACATCAGTATTAGTAGAGAAATGGTGTTGGGCCTGATAATCTTAATCCAAGAATAATTCAGGAAGTGACCCTAGAAATAGTGGATGCACTGCTGGACATCTTCCTAGATTCCATGGACTCTGGAACAGTTCCTACAGATTGGACGGTAGCTCATGTAACTCCACTATTTAAAAAGGGATATATAGAGAAAACAGGGAATTATAGACCAATGAGCCTGACGTCGAAAGTGGGGAAAATCCTGGAGCCATTATCAGAGATTTTATAGCAGAGCACTTGGAGAACAGTGATAGAATTGGACAAAGTCATCATGAATTTACGAAAATGAAATCATGCTTGTCAAATCTACTGGAATTCTTCGATGATGTAACTAGTAGAGTTGATGAGGGGGAGCCAGTGGATATGGTTTATTTGGACATTCAGAAGGCTTTTGACAAAGTACCATATAAGAGATTAGAGTGTAAAATTAAAGCAGATGGGATTGGGGGTAGTTTATTGTGATGGATAGAAAATTGGTTGTCAGACAGGAAACAAAGAGTGGGAACAAACGGGTCTTTTTCTGAATGGCAGAACGTGAACAGTGGGTACCACAGGGATCGGTGCTAGGACTCCAGCTACGCACAATATATATTAATGATTTAGATGAGGGATTTAAATGTAATATCTCGACATTTTCAGATGACATAAAATTGGGTGGGAGGGTGAGTTGTCAGGAGGATGCATAGAGGCTTCAGTGTGATTTGGGCAAGTTGAGTGAGTGGGCAAATGCATGGAAGATGCAATATAATTGTGGGCAAATGTGAGGTTATCCACTTTGGTAGCAAAATCAGGAAGGCAGATTATTATCAGAACTGGTATAAACTGAGAGAAGGGAATTATCGGTGTTCTCGTACACGAGTTGCTGAAGGTAAACATGTGGGTGTAACAGGCGGTAAAAAGGCAAATGATACGCTGGCCTTTATAACGAGAGGATTCGTGTACAGGAGCAGGGATGTCTTGCTGCAATTATACAGAGCCTTGGTGAGGTCACATCTGGAATATTGTGTTCAGTTCTGGTCTCCATATATGAGGAAGAAGGTTCTTGCAATAGAAGGAGTGCAGCGAAGGTTTACCAGACTCATTCCTGGAATGGCAGGACTGATGTATGAGGAGAAATTGAGTCGGTTAGGATTATATTCGCTGGAGTTCAGAAGAGTGAGGGAGGGATCTCATAGAAACCTGCAGAATTTTAATCAGTCTGGACAGTCTAGATGCAGGAAGGATGTTCCCGATGTTGGGATGTCCAGAACCAGGGGTAACAGTCTAAGGATAAGGGGTAAACCTTTCAGGACTGAGATGAGGAGAAACGTCTTCACCGGGAGAGTGGTGAGCCTGTGGAATTCGCTACCACAGGGAGCAGTCGAGGCCAAAGCATTGTATGTTTTTAAGAAGGTGTTAGATATAGCTCTTGGTTCTAAAGGGATCAAAGGATATGGGGGGAAAAGATTACTGAGTTGGATGATCAGCGATGATCATAACAAATGCCGCAGCAGGCTCGAAGGACCGAATGGCCTACTTCTGCTCCTATTTTCTATGTTTCTATGTTTCCCTGCTTTTGTATCCTTGCCTCCAAGATCTGATATGTTTTGCTAAACACTCTCCTAATATGTCCTGCCACCTGCAATGATAAATGCATATGGATCCAAGATCCGTCTGCTCCTGCACAATGTTCAGAACTGTGTCATTAAGTCTATATTGCCTTCCTATTCCTTCTGGCAAAAGGCATCACCTCACACTCCTCTGTACTAAATTCCACCTGCCATTTCTCTGTTAATTCTGCTGGATTGTCGATATCCTGTTGCAGGCAGTTTGTGTCATCCTCAGTGTTTGCCACGCGTCCAAGTTTGGTGTCATTGGCAAGCCTTGAAATTCTGCTCTGTATTCCAAGATCCAAGTCATTTATATATAGCAAAAAAAAAGTGGTTCCAGCACTGACCCTTGTGGAACATCACTGCCTACCATCCTCCAGTCTGAAAAACTACCATTTAACACGACTCACCCTTTTCTTTCCATCAATCAATATTTGATCCAATTGGATGCTAATCCATGTCATTCAATTTTGTTATCCAACATTTTAGAACATAGAACATAGAACAGTACAGCACAGTACAGGCCCTTCGGCCCACGATGTAGTGCCGAACCTTTAACCTACTCTACGATCAAACTACCTACACACCCTTCATTCTACTATCATCCATGTACCTATCCAAGAGTCACTTAAATGTCCCTAATGTATCTGCTTCTACTACCGCCGCTGGCAGTGCGTTCCACGCACCCACCACTCTCTGTGTAAAGAACCTACCTCTGACATCTCCCCGAAACCTTCCTCCAATCATCTTAAAATTATGCCCCCTGGTGATAGCCCTTTCTGCCCTGGGAAAATGTCTCTGGCTATCCAATCTATCTATGCCTCTCATCATCTTGTACCCCTCTGTCAAGTTACCTCTCATCCTTCTTCGTTCCAATGAGAAAAGACCGAGCACCCTCAACCTTTCTTCGTAAGACATGCCCTCCAGTCCAGCCAGCATCCTGGTAAATCTCCTCTGCACCCTCTCTAAAGCTTCCACATCCTTTTGAGTGGTACTTCATCAAACGCTTTCTTAAAATCCACGTAGACCATCCACCACATTCTTTTCATCAACCTGCTCTGTTACTTCATCAAAATAAATTCAATTAGTTCATGAAAGCATGATCTGCTTTTTAAAAATCCGTGCAGACAACACTTAATTAACTCAAACATCTCCTAGTGTGTGTTGATTTTTTTCCCGCTGATTTAGTTTCTAAAACCTTCCTCACCACTGATGTTAAACTAACTGACCAGTAGTTGCGAGGCCTGTGTGTTGTCCATTCCCATTGATAATTCTGGGAGGTGAGGGTGACCATCTATGTCATAGTTTTTTCGCTCAGCAGGGAGAAGCAGAATGAGAGATCCCGTGGCTTTGTCAGGATAGCGGGAATCCTGATGGTGTTGGTGTCTCTGCGGGGGCCCCATGTCAATGGTGAGAGGTACAGGAACTGAAATAACTCTCACTCCATTAATGTACAGTTGGTGTGTGAGCATGCCCAGTACATCATGTTGGTGAATGTTCACTACCCTGTCAGCAGCCACCATACCTTCATTCTGAAGCAGTCAGCCATTCTCAACACTTAGGGCTTCCATACAGAACCAGAATGTGGCTCCTCGGAGGCAAAGAAAAAAACCGTCTAGACACAGCTCATGTTTCTACATCCCCAAACTACCTACCGCCGCCAGACAACCTCCCACAATTAACATGTGTATAATGTGAGCAATGGAGTCACCAGGAACATGGTGGGACAGACCATCGGTATGATGAAGCAATGCTTCCAATGTCTGAACCGCTCGGGGAGAGCCCTCCAGTACACACTGAAGCAGGTGTCCAAGTTCATGGTGTTCTGCTGCACCCTTCATATCATCACCATCATGAGGACACAGGCATTGGCACCAGGAATCCGGAGGACACCTCAGGAGGAGGAGGAGGACGCAGGGAGGATATTTCCTGGACGCCTTCGAACTAGACAAGCTGTCGGAGAGTCCCTGCTAAGATTTTGTTTCCCATAGGACAACCTCCCTTTCCCACCATGGATCACCCATTCTCCACCATTTCACCCATCTGAGATGCCCCATCACAGTGTTCCCTTGGTCACCATCCTGTAATAAAAACCACCAACATAAAGTTTTTCAGTAACATCTTTATCCAACAACACATCCAATTATACAAAAGGAAAATGGAACTATTCACCCTTGTATATTCCCTTAGTCTCTGTCTTGTGCGTTCCCTCGATTTGCCTCGTGCTCCCCAGTGTTTCCCTAGTGACTGCAGCAAGGCTGGTGGAAGACTGCTGACTTTCATTCGGGGAGACTGCAGATGACCTTTCAGGACGTCCTCGAGCAGCTCTGGGCCTTGAGTGCTTCTATTCAAACTGTACCACCTCGACATAGGCAGCAGCCCAGTAATGTTCTGATCTGAGTCCTGTGTATTATAACCCGTTTGCGACCTCGCTGTCTGGGAGCTGCCACATGCACTATCCTTTCCCCCTGCCCTGGCTGCAGTTCGTGCATTTTCCGTGAATCAGCATGTGCAGATTCCGACTCTATACCAGCCTCTAAGGCACACACAGTGGAGGTATTTGAGCTGGAGGCTGTGAGTATCAGACTAAGTGATGGGGCTTCACCATCAGTCCTGTGCTGATGCTCTCTCTCTGTCTCCTGGAGCTGCTGTGACTGGGAAGCTGGCAGTTTTGGGGTACCATTGGGAAGTGTAAAATCAGAAGGGTCGTATTGGGATGAGAGATTGTGGGTGGGTTGGAAAGCAGGAGGTCCATGATCCCACCATCTCCAGCTTGTACATCATCCCAGACAGCAGGATGCGGAGGGAGGTGGGAGTTAAGAAGGGGCATAAGACAGGAACATAGCATCATCCTGAATGCTCTTGGTGATGTCGGATGCCACGGGCTCTGTCACAGCCGGTCCCATGATGTGAAGAACCATCTCCTCCCTCAAGCTCAGGGGTTGAAGGTATGCCTGGTCACTCGCCGGTTCACTTGCTGCTCCCTGTGATTATGGGTCACCTTGTCCTGCAAGAAAGAAGGCAGAATATTAATGATTGTTTTACACTGTGTTTTGATGATGTGCCTGCCATAGCTGAATAGCTGTAGGTAATTGGAGGCAGTGAGAGGTGGGTGTGAGGCTGCTATCAGTACAAGGTGTGTGAGGCTGAGGTGGAGTAAGTGAATGTTAGGTTTGAATCCTGAGTGTTAGGGACTGCTGATGGGTGAGTGATGGGGGTGTGGTGTATTGAGCAGTGTGAGAGGTTGGTGATGTTGTGGGTAGGAGATGCCATTTGGAGATTAATTCAATGACATTGACCACCCGTATGAGCTCATTAAACTTCTTCTGGCTCTGCTGCCAGATTCTCGTGGCGAGAATTCTTGCATTGACCTCCCTGACCACCTTCACCGATTCCCTTCGGAGGACGTTCCTTGGGAGTCTCCACCCCACCACACGGAAACAGAGCCTCTCTCCTCCTGTCACCCTTCGTAACTAAGACATCCATCCCCACATCCGTGAACCGCAGAACCCTCTGTTGCAGTGTGCTATTTACCTTGTCTCCAATTGCAGAATTTACAGTGAGCAGCAGCAGCCTCCAGTGAATCAGTGCATCACCTCTTTAAGAGGGACAGACTGCGTTTAAAAGCTGAACCTGGCTGAAACATGTGTCAGCCTCACACACCTTTAGGGCCCTGTTAAGCATCCAGACAGACAGCAGCGCAGGTAACCCGGGGTGGCACGTAGAATTCATGGAAATGAGGAGGCAGCAGGAAGTGTGTTCGTCACCTGCCTCAACAGGAACGGGCACGGGCAGATCATGATCCCTCTGCCCAAAAACACGACGTACTCTCTATTTCTATTTGCTGTTCTCTCTTTCACACTTTCTCACTCTCTGTCTTTCTCTCTCTCTTCACTCACTTTCTCTTGCTCATAAAATAAGAGATTGATGCAGCACAGAAGAAGGCTATTCGGCCCTTTGTGTCAGTGCTGTCTCTTCGAAAGAGCCATCTAATTAGTTCCTCTTTCCTCCTCTTTCCCCAGACTCCTGTTTTTCTTTTCCTTTTCAAGTATTTGCTAAATTGCCTTTTGAATGATATTATTGAATCTGCTTCCACCATGTTTTCAGCCAGTGAATTCCAGATCCCAACAACTCGCTGTGGAAGAAAATTCTCCTCATTTCACCTCTGTTTTTTTGTCAATTACCTTCAGTCTGTGTCTTCTTAATACTGAACTTTAGATTTTTGGATTTAGATATACATCACTCGATCAGGCCCTTCGGCCCACCGAGTCGGTGCCGACCATTAACCACCCATTTATACTAATCCTACACTAATCCCATATTGCTACCACATCCTCACCTGTCCCTATATTCCCCTACCACCTACCTATACTAGGGGCAATTTATAATGGCTAGTTTACCTATCAACCTGCAAGACTTTTGGCTGAGGGAGGAAACCCACAAACTCCACACAGGCAGTACCCATAATATGAGGCTGCAGTGCTAACCACTGCACCACTGTGCCGCCCCTGTTTCTGACACTGGAAACAGTTTCACATTGATTACCTTATCAAAACCCTTCATAATTTTGAATTTTATATCAAATCTCCCCTTACCTAACACTGCTCTAATGAGAACAATCCCAGCTTTTCGAATCTATCCACGTAACTGTATTCCCAGATCCCTGGTACCATTCTCGTAATTCACCTCTGTATCTTCACTACGTCCTTGACATCCTTACCAATGTGTGGTGATCAGAATTGGACACAATTCTCCATCTGGGACCTAACCAATGATGTATAAATATCAGCATTTCCTCCTGAGTTTTATTACTCTGTGTGTCTCTCTCTAACACCAAGGACACTGCATGCTACTAACTAAGATCTGTGTGTTTACACCCTAGGTCTCTCTAATCATGCACTCACTCCATAATGGTACCATTTATTTTATATTTTTTTCTTCTCATACTTCCTACCCAAATGTCTCACTTCACATTTCAATGTGTTAAATTCCATCTGCCATGTTCCTGCCCATTTCATCAGTCAGTCTCTGTCCTCCTGAAGTCTGTTACTGTCCTTCTCACTGTTTATTAACATTTCTGAGTTTCCTTCCATATGAAAACTTGGACATTACCCCCTCTGTACACAAGCCCACTGCATTAGCATGCAACAACAGGGATCCCAACAGTCACCCTGGGGAACCCCACTGTGTACTTCGCTCCAGCTGAAAAACAGCCATTATTCCCCACTCTCTGATACCTGTCACCTAACTAATTTCTTGCATGCTGGGATTGAAAAAGAAAAAAAGGACTTCCATTTATGTAGCGCCTTTCATGACTACTGCATGTTCCAAAGCGATTTACAATCAACGTATACTTATAATGCCTACTCACTCTTGTACTGTCGGAAAAAGGGCAGCCAATTTTCGCACAGCAAGATCCCACAAGCAGCAATGTGATAATGACCAGATCTGTTTTTATGATGTTGCTTGATGGATAAATATTGTCCAGGCCACAGGGAATAAATCCCCTGATCAGCTTCTAAATAATCCCACAGGATCATTAGCATCCACCTGAGAGGGCAGATGGGGCCTTGGTTTAACGTTTCATTCCAAAGACTGCTCATCTGATAGCGCAATACTCCCTCAGTACTGTCGCTGCACTGTCAGCCTTGATTCTTGTGAAAAAGTCATTTCATGACACTTGATCCTGGAAGCTTGTGACTGAAAGTGGAGAGAGCTACAAACTGTGCCTCGGCTGACTTTGGCCCTTTAATCCCATGCATTTCTAATTGGGTCACACGGCTGTTATATAGTACTTTATCAAACACCTTTATAAACGATAGGAAAATTGTAAAAGTACAGGCAGGAAAAGTCATAGAAACATATAATAGCATTGCATGGAAGGGGGTCATTTGGTCTATGAAGTCTGTGCTGGCTCTTTTGATGAGTTTCCAGTGAGTTCCACACCCTGGATCTTTCCCAGATCCTTGAACTTTTCCCCTTAATATCTAACCAAATCACTTTTTGAACCTACTTTTGAATCTGTATCCTTCAGCCTATCATACAATAATTTGCAAATCCGAAACAAAAATTGCATTACAATAATCCCCATGTCAACTCTGCTTCTTTTTTCCAATCACCATAAATCTATGTCCTCTGGTTAATGGCCCCTCATACATTAGAAACATTATATAATTTATATAAACCCTTCATGATGTTAAATATCCCTATCTGATCACCTTGTAAATGTCTCTGCTCCAAGGAAAACAATCCCAGCTACATAACTGTAATCCCTCATCCCTGGAAAAGTTCCAGTAAAACTCTTCTGTCCCCTCTCCAAGGTTTCATGTCCTTCCTAAAGTGTGGTTTCCAGTATTGGACACAATACTCCAGATGAAGCCGGACTAGTCTTTTCTATAGGGTTAACACAATATCCTGGCCAGTCTACTCTGTGTCTCTATTAATCAAGCTTAGGAATCTATTTGCTTTGTGAACTGTTTGTTAACCTGTCCAGTTACTTTCCAAGATTGTATACAAACACCTCAGGTCTCTCTGTTACTCTCAATAGCTTTAAAGTTGTGCCAGTCAGCTTGTATTATCCCTGGTCATTCATCCGGAAGAAAATGGGCTTATCAGTGATAGGCAACATGGTTTTGTGCAGGGAAGGTCATGTCTTACCAACTTAATAGAATTCTTTGAGGAAGTGACAATGTTGATTGATGAGGGAAGGGCTGTAGATGTCACATACATGGACTTCAGTAAAGCGTTTGATAAGGTTCCCCATGGTAGGCTGATGGAGAAAGTGAAGTCGCATGGGGTCCAGGGTGGACTAGCTAGATGGATAAAGAACTGGCTGGGCAACAGGAGACAGAGAGTAGCAGTGGAAGGGAGTTTCTCAAAATGGAGACGTGTGACCACTGGTGTTCCACAGGGATCCGTGCTGGGACCACTGTTGTTTGTGATATACATAAATGATTTGGAGGAAAGTATAGGTGGTCTGATTAGCAAGTTTGCAGACGACACTAAGATTGGTGGAGTAGCAGATAGTGAAGGGGACTGTCAGAGAACACAGCAGAATATAGATAGATTGGTGAGTTGGGCAGATAAATGGCAGATGGAGTTCAATCAGGGCAAATGCGAGGTGATGCATTTTGGAAGATCCAATTCAAGAGTGAACTATACAGTAAATGGAAAAGTCCTGGGGAAAATTGATGTACAGAGAGATTTGGATGTTCAGGTCCATTGTTCCCTGAAGGTGGCAACGCAGGTCAATAGAGTGGTCAAGAAGGCATACGGCATGCTTTCCTTCATCGGACGGGGTATTGAGTACAAGAGTTGGCAGGTCATGTTACAGTTGTATAGGACTTTGGTTCGGCCACATTTGGAATACTGCGTGCAGTTCTGGTCGCCACATTACCAAAAGGATGTGGATGCTTTGGAGAGGGTGCAGAGGAGGTTCACCAGGATGTTGCCTGGTATGGAGGGCGCTAGCTATGAAGAGAGGTTGAGTAGATTAGGATTATTTTCATTAGAAAGACGGAGGTTGAGGGGGGACCTGATTGAGGTGTACAAAATCATGAGAGGGAGAGACAGGGTGGATAGCAAGAAGCTTTTTCCCAGAGTGGGGGATTCAATTACAAGGGGACACGAGTTCAGAGTGAGAGGGGAAAGTTTAGGGGGGATATGCGTGGAAAGTTCTTTATGCAGAGGGTGGTGGGTGCCTGGAACGCATTGCCAGTGGAGGTGGTAGACTCGGGCACGATAGCGTCTTTTCAGATGTATCTAGACAGATACATGAATGGGCAGGAAGTAAAGAGATACAGACCCTTAGAAAATAGGCGACAGGTTTAGATAGAGGATTTGGATCGGCGTCGGCTTGGAGGGCCGAAGGGCCTGTTCCTGTGCTGTAATTTTCTTTGTTCTTTGTTCTTTGCATGCAGCTCACCATCACCTTCTCAAGGGCAATTATGGATGGGCAATAAATGCTGGCCTAGTCAACGACACCCACATCCCATGAACGGATAATATATATCAAATCTTCTGACAATGTATCTCCTCACACATCTGCCATGCCAATTAAATATTAGGAAGACTGCTGTCGTTGTTTTCAAACCCCACGTCAAAAGTTTCCTTGCTACAGACTGGATCTCTCTCCTTGGCAACTGTCTGAAGCTAAAGCAAACTGTTCACAAGCTGGTTTCATAGTTGACGCTGCGACGAGCTTCCTGCTAAATATTACTAAAACAGCCTACTTACACTTCCGTATCATCACCCAACCTTGCCCCTCTCTCAGCTCTTCTGCTGATGAAACACTCCCCCTTGCCTGTGTTACCTGTAGACTCGACTAGTCCAACACACTCCTGGCTGGTCTCCCACATTCTACCCTCCATAACCCTGAGGTGATCCAATGCACTGCTGCCCATGTCCTAACTCACACCAAGTCCTGTTCACCCATTACCCCCTGGACGCACTGACCTACATTGGCTCCTGGTCAGCAACACCTCAATTTTAAAACTCTCAGCCTTCTTTTCAAATCCTTCATTATCTCACTCCTCCTTATCTGTGTAATCTCCTCCAGCCCGACAACCCTCCGAGATATCTGCACTCATCTATTTCTGGCCTCTTGAGCATCTCCGAGTTTAATTGCTCTACCATTGGTGGTCCTGCCTTCAGCTGCCGAGGCCCTACGCTCTGGAAGAGTAGAGCAGAACTTCCAGGGAGTAATTCCTGGAAGATAAATGTCAGTGAATTAAACACTAAAATAAAAGCAAAATATTACGGATGCTGAACACTGGAAATACTCAGCAGGTCTGGCAGCATCTGTGCAGAGAGAAACAGAGTTAATATTTCAGATCTGTGCCCCTTCATCAGAACTGGTAAACGTTAGAAATGTAACAGTCTTTGAGCAAGTGAAAGAGGGGAAGGGGGAAGAAGAACAAGAAGGAAGGACTGTGATGGGACAGAGAGGGGATAGATTAAATTACAGACTGTTACATTCCTAACGTTTACCAGTTCTGATGAAGGGTCAGAGACCGGAAACATTAACTCTGTTTCTCTCTACACAGATGCTGCCAGACCTGCTGAGTATTTCCAGCACTTTCTGGTCTCATCCCTAAGCTTTTGAATTCTCTCCCCAAACCCTAAATGCAATAAGCTGCACTGAGTCCAGTTTTAGGGAGTCCTGCTTGGACAGAGTACTAAATGCAGTAAAGTTATCGAGAGATTGAATTTTAAGTGATCTAAGAGTCGATCTCTTTCCAACAATTTGTTAATTTTACATTTAGCATTTCACTTAATTTTAAGCTGAATTTGTACTTTATTTCACAATCTGTTTGTGAGAATTGGACAGTTAATTGATGCTGATGGAAAAGGAGGGTCAGTGTCAGCTTGGATATAAAACTGACTTAATGACAGAAAACAGTGAGTTGCGGTAAATAGTTGTTATTCAAACTGGAGAAAAATAGACAGTTGTGTTCCCCAAGGGGTAGTGCTAGGAACACTGTTTTATTCTGATATGTATAAATGATTTGGATAATGGCTTACAGAGAAACATTTCAAAATTTGCAGGTGATACCAAACTTGGAGGCGGGGCAGGCATTGAGGTTGATACCAATCGATGTCAGAGGACAGAGATAGGCTAGCAGAATGGGCAGACCAGAGGCAAATGGAATTTAATACAGACAAGTGTCAAGTGATGCATTTTATCAGAAGTAACAGGGAGAGGCAATACACACTTAATGGTAAAGTTCGAAAGAGTGTGCAGAGACAAAGGGACATGGGGTTCATGCACATAGATCCCTGAAGGTGGCAGGATATATTGAGAGAGTCGTCAGTAAAGCATATGGGATCTTGGGCTTCATAGATAGAGGTGGTGAGTTCAGAAGAAGGAAAGTTATGCTGTAACTTTATGAAGCTCTGGTTAGGCCCCAACTGGAGTACTGCATCCAGTTCTGTTCACCACACTTTAGGAAGGATGTGAGGTTCATTGACAGGGTGTAGAGGAGGGTTACTTTAATGGTTCCAGAGATGGAGGATTTTCAGTACAATATAGTCTGTAAAAGCTGGGATTGTCTTCCTTGGAGTAAAGGAGATTGAGGGGAGATTTGATACATGTATACAAGATGATGACCTGTTTGGATAAGGTAGACAGGAAAAGATGTTCCCATTAGCTTATGGTACAATGACTAGAGTTAAGATTGAGGGCAAGAGTTAAGGGGGATGTGATGAACAACATTTTTACACAACGAGTGGTAATGGCCTGGAAATCATTGCCTCCGAGGGTGGTGGAAGCAGAGAAGGTGAATTATTTCAAAAGGATATTGGAAGAACACTTGATGTAAATAAACTTGCAGGAATATGGAGTCAGAGCTGGGGAATGAGACTGGCTGGATTTATCGACAAAGAGCTGGCATGGACTCGATGAGCAGAATGGCCTAATTCTGTGCTGAAATGACTATGACTCTACGACTCTCTGACAGGGGAATACTATTACTACTTTTAGTTTAGTTTAGAGATACAGCAGTGAAACAGGCCCTTCGGCCCACCGAGTCTGTGCGGACCATCAACCACCCGTTTATACTAATCCTACACTAATTCCATATTCCTACCACATCCCCACCTGTCCCGATGTTTCCTTACCACCTACCTATACTACGGGCAATTGCTAATGGCCAATTTACCGATCAACCTGCAAGTCTTTGGCATGTGGGTAGAAACCGGAGCACCCGGAGGAAACCCACGCAAACACAGGGCGAACTGGCAAACTCCACACAGGCAGTACCTAGAATTGAACCCGGGTCACTGGAGCTGTGAGGCTGCGGTGCCAACCACTGCACCACTGTGCCGCCCTATACTGGGAAAGTTTATAATGGACTGGGCAGTATCACCCTGGAGAACCCCGTGATGTAAGTGAAATGTTTGATGCCCCAGAACGTGGTTAACAAATGTCCTTCACAAACAGAATAAATCAGTTCAGTCCCACTGACAATTCTGGAGTCATTCACAATGGGGAGTAATTTCTCCTCGTATTCTCTACATAGGACATCAGTCAGGCTTTTCACAGTGTCCACCACCTCCATGTTGAAAGTCTTGTCAGGGTTAGGTGAGATAAGACACGTTGCCTGGGCGACAGATTTCTTCAATTGTGTTGCTGCTTCTCTGCTCTCTTCAGTCCAACCAGGTTAAATCTGGTCATCATCACCATTAGTTAGTTCATAAAGAGGAGTCACAGTCTCTGCAAATCGAGGGATGAGGGTCCACTGATACCCTGCCAGCCTGAGGATAGGACACAGGGTAGTCTTTGAGGTGGACAGGGGTAGATACTGGATGAGGGTCCACTGATACCCCACCAGCCTGAGGATAGGACACAGGGCAGGACTTTGAGGTGAACAGGGGTAGACACTGGATGGTCTCGGCCTGACGCTGGTGTGGGCTGATGCAGGATGATCTGATCTGGGCACGTAGAAAGGTGACACGGTCTTGCACCAGCTGGGCCTTACGTGGATGTTCTTTTAGTCCAGCTCCCAAAGTCACTGCAGTAGTTCCTGTAAAAGGGTTAAATGTGTGGACACGGTGATGAGAAGATCATCGACATATTGCAGCGAGCAGGAAGACTGTGAAAAGCTCAGAAGGGACCCGGCTACACGTTTGTTGAAAATAGTGGGGTTATTGTGGAACCCCTTGTGACAGACATGTCCAGGAGCACCTCTGGTCCTCAGAAGTGAATGTGAATTTAATTTGTTTCTCTAGTTTTACTGGGATACTCCAATAAACATTAGAGATATCCAGGGTAGAGAAGACAGCCCTGCCACTGAGAATCCGGGAGAGTAGGGTGGGTGTCTATCAGACAACCGGGTTCACGCAGGGTTGACTGAATTGAGTTTGTGGTGGTCAATAGTCAGTCACCAGCTGCCATCCGGCTTTCCAACCAGTCAAATCGGGCAGTTAGAAGGGAACATGGCTTCATGAACTACACCCTGGTATAACAATGACATGATATTGTCTGGAATGCATGACATAATTTCAGCTCGGTAAGAATACTGCTTCATGGATCATGCAATGGTCAGTTAATTTCTTCGGGTCTGCTCATGTTTGCACAGTTATCTTTATGGGTTGTGGATACACTCGACACGGACTCGAGAATCGCCTGTACCTCAGGGTGATCAGAGCTGTCTGGTTCCCACTCCTCTGATATTTTAATCATGAATATTGAGGGTGCACTGGACACCAGAGTAGGGGTATGTTTTAATGTTCTACAATATACAAATATAGGGATAATCAATTACTGCTGATAACCTTTGAGCACATTACTGCCCAGTAGTCCCTGTCCATTATGCAGGATCATATAAAAGGGAGGCAGGACTTTGACATGAGCTGTGTTCCCTCTCCTACACCAATGTAAGATCTGATCCAGGGTCACAGATTAACCAAAAGGAGGTCGAAGGGTCACAAGCAGTTTATTGAGGAGTAACAGTTCAAATACAGCACAAAATCAGAATAGACATAGTGGACATACGGCCTGTGGCAGGTGAGAAAGGCTTTCTGGCTATGGATCAAATGTAAGAAGCTATTAGTAAAGACGTTATAGCAGGACACACAGAATAATTCAAGGTGATCAGGCAGAGTCAACATGCTTTTGTGAAACGGAAACCATGTTTAACCAATTTATTGACGTTCTTTGAAGAAGTAACAGGTGCTGTGGATAAAGGGGAACTGGTGGATGTACTATACTTAGATTTCCAGAAGGGATTTCATAATGTGCCACATCAAAGTTCATTGCGGAATATAAAAGCTCATGGTGTAGGGGGCAACCTATTGGCATGGATAGAAGATTGGCTAACTAACAGGAAACCGAGAGTAGGCTTAAATGGATCATTTTCTGTTTGGCAAGATGTAACGAGTGGTGTGTCACAGGGATCAGTGCGGGTGCCTTAGCTCTTTACAGTTTATATAAATCACTTGGATGAAGGGGCCAAAGGTATGTTTGCTAAATTTGCTGATGACAGAAACGTCGGTCAGACAGTATGTTGTGACGTGGACACAAGTGAACCACAAAGGGGTAGATAGATTGAGTGATTGGGCAAAGATCTGGTAAATGGAGTATAATGTGGGAAAATATGAAATTGTCCATTTTGGCAGGAAGAATAAAAATTAAGCATATAATCACAATGGTGAGAGATTTCAGAGCTCTACCATCCAGGGGGAACTGAGAGTCCTTGTGCATGAATTGTAAAAGGTTAATATGTAGGTATTGCAAGTCATTAGGAAAACTAATAGAATGTTATCGTCCAATGCAGGAGGAATTGAATACAAATGTAGGGAGGTTATGTTTCAGTTATATAGGGAGACCACTTCTGGAATACTGTGTACAGTATTGGTCTCCTCATTTAAGGACAGGTGGAAATGCATTCGAAGCAGTTCAGAGATGGTTTACTAGACTAATGCCTGGAATGGGGGAGTTGTCTAATGAGGAAAGGCTGGACAGGCTAGGCTTATGTCAGCTGGAGTTTAGAAGAGTAAGAGGCGACTTGATTGAAACTTATAAGATTCTGAGTGTGGGACAGAGCAAATGAGGCCGACAGAGAGAGAAAGAACGAGAGAGAGAGAGCACAATTCATCTGCTGCTAAAAACCTCATCCATGCCTTTTTTATCTCGAGACTTGACTATTCTAACACACTCCTGGCTGGTCTCCCACATCCTACTCTCTGTAACCTGTGGTCATCCAAAACTCTGCTGCCATCTTCTAATTTGCACCAAATTCTGTTCACCCAACATCCCTGTGCTGACTGACCGACATTGGCTCTTGGTCCAGTAACACCTCAATTTTAATATTCTCACTCATGTGATCAAATCCCTTCATGTCCTCACCCCTCTGATTATCCCAATCCCCTGTTCATTTCCAATGTTCCTGAAACTTGTTCATCTGAAAAATCTTTTTTCCAATTCCCGCTTAAAAGTGAGTTTATTTCCCTCTGTCACTCTTCATATAACATAGAACATAGAGCATAGAACAGTACAGCACAGTACAGGCCCTTCGGCCCACGATGTCGTGCCGAACCTTTAACCTACTCTAAGATCAAACTAACTACCTACCCTTCATTTTACTCTCATCCATGTACCGATCCAAGAGTCGCTTAAATTTCCCTAATGTATCTGCTTCTACTACCACCACTGGCAGCACATTCCACGCACCCACCACTCTCTGTGTAAAGAACCTACCTCTGACATCTCCCCGAAACCTTCCTCCAGTCACCTTAAAATTATGCCCACTGGTGATAGCCCTTTCCACCCTGGGAAAAAGTCTCTGGCTGTCCACTCTATCTATGCCTCTCATTATCTTGTACCCCTCTATCAAGTCACCTCTCATCCTTCTTCGCTGCAATGAGAAAAGCCCTAGCTCCCTCAATCTTTCTTCGTAAGACATGCCCTCCAGTCTAGGCAACATCCTGGTAAATCCCCTCTGCACGCTCTCTAAAGCTTCCATACCCTTCCGATAATGAGGCGACCAGAACTGAACACAACATTCCAAGTGCGGTCGAACCAGGGCCTTATAGAGCTGCAGCATAACCTCGTGGCTCTTAAACTCAATCCCCCTGTTAATGAAAGCCAACACACCATACGCCTTCTTCACAACCCTATCAACTTGGGTGGCAACTTTGAGCGATCTATGGATGTAGACCCCAAGATCCCTCTGTTCCTCCACACTACCAAAAACCCTGTCTTTAAGCCTGTATTCTGCATTCAAATTCGACCTCCCAAAATGAATCACTTCACACTTTTCCAGGTTGAACTCCATCTGCCACTTCTCAGCCCAGCTCTGCATCCTGTCAATGTCCCGTTGCAACCTACAACAGCCTTCCACACTATCCACAACTCTAGCAACCTTCGTGTCATCGGCAAACTTGCTAACTCAGCCTTCCACTTCCTCATCCAAGTCATTTATAAAAATCACAAAGAGCAGAGGTCCCAGAACAGATCCCTGCAGAACACCACTGGTCACTAAGCTCCATGCTGAATACTTTCCATCTACTAACACCCTCTGTATTCAATGGGCCAGACAATTTTGTATCCAGACAGCACAGTGTGGTCTTCCTGACCACACATTTCATCTCTCCTGCTCCACTCATGCTGTGGAAGCTTGGATCCATAAAATGGTGTGAGCTGCACTGCTGGTCACATCCAGCACATTGTACAGGACACCCAGGCTGGCCGGGGTGCTGGTGTCGGTGTAACGTGTGTGTATCTGTAGTGTGAGGAGGGGTCTGAATATGATGTCGATCAGCCATTTCAGCAACTTTGATGTACGTCTTTGAAACTTGGTCCTTGCATGTCTACTGACCGCCTGTGTTAGTCACTCTCAGCTGAACATACATTCAGCAGCACGAGGAACCCCCTCTAGTGTTAGTTAAAAGGACCAGGCGTCCACCTGACAGGTGAGGGGCTTTTGACTTACTTCTGTTATTATAAAGTTAGTGGAGGTGTTGTGGATGGTTTTCTGGAGGTTGTGTTGTGAGCTGCTGCAGACATTCAGGGAGGAGAAAGGACTTGGTGACCCAACTCTGTACGATGAATGGGGACTGTAGTTACAGTGTCTCTGGGTCTGTAACATGATCAACAAATGGAGCAGAGGCTGCAGAGAGAGGGAAAGCTCTGGAAAAAAAGTGGAGGAAAGGTCTCTGCCCTACCCACCCTGGGTTTCCAAGAGCAAAAAGAGCAGTGGTCCTAATATTGAGCCCAGGGGACACCACTGTATACTCCCATTGAGTCTAAACAACAACCTTTCACCACTTCTCTCTGTTTACTGTTCCTTAGTCAATGTTATATCCACACTGTCACTGTACCTTTAATCCATAGTGTTCAGTTTTCCTAACCTGTCCACTGAATGTCACTTGATCAAACACCTTTTGAAAGTCCATATGTATAACTTCAATCACACCACCCTCATCAGCCCTCTCCATTGTTTTCTCAAAGAACTCCATCAAGTTTACCTCACCACCACCTCTCTCCACTCCTCCACTGTTGTTAAATTATCAGACTGATTATCCAACACCCAGTACTGGATGAGCAGAAATTTCCTCCAATTAAATATTGGGAGGACTGAAGCCATTGTTTTCACTCCCCACTCCAACTCTGTTCCCTTGCTATTGATTCCATCCCTCTTTCTGGTGACAGTTTGAGATTCAGACAATATGTTTACAACCTTGGTGTCACATTTGACCACAAAATGAGCTTTAATCTCATTTTCAGGGTATAATTACAACCGCCTATTTCCACCTCAGTAACATCGCCTGACTTCACCCCTGTCTCAGCCCATCTGCTGCTGAAACCTCATTCATGCCTTCGTCACCCCTATTCCAACTCACTCCTGGCTGATCTCCCATATCTACTCTCTGTAAACTTGAGGTCATCCAAAACGCTGCTGCCCATGTCTTAGCTCACACCAAGTCCCGTTTATATCTCACTGACCGACATTGGCTCCCAATCAAGCAATATCTTGATTTTAAAATTCTCATCCTTGTTTTCATATCTCTCAATGGCCTTGCCCCTCCCTATCTCTGTAATCTCCTCCAGCTCCAGAACCCATCGAGACATCTGTGCTCCTCTAATTCTGGCCTCTTTTACATCCGTTATTTAAATCACTGCACCACTGGCGACCGTGCCTTCAGCTGCCGGGGCCCAAGCTGCAGTATCCTCCCTACACATCTCCGCCTCTGCACCTCTCCATCTCACTTTCCTCCTTTAAGACATTCCTTGAAACCTTCCTCTTTGGCTAACCTGTTGGTCCTTTGACCTAATATCTCCTGTTGTATCTCAGTTCGCACTTTGCTTCATAATGCTCCTGTGAAGCACCTTGGGATTTTTTATAACATTAAAGGCAATATCTAAATATAAATTGTTGTTTTTGTTGTTGTTTGCCAGACATCAATAGTCTTTAGCATATCCAGGTTGCGAACCATTTACTATCCAATGTTTTTACAAGCAACATGTATTTTTCTCTTGGGTTGTCACGTCTACAAATGTCCCCAGTCGTGACACGAGTCTGACTGGTCAGTAATTACAGCATTTATCGCATATCTCCTTTTTTAAACAGGATGTAAGATTTACAATCCTCCAATCCTCTGTCATCACACCCATATCCAATGAGGATTGGAAGATTCTGGCCAGTGCCTATGCTATTTCCACTATTCCTTCCCTCAGAAACCCCTATACATCCATTCAGACTGGGTAAGAGTTCCAGTTTATTGTGGTTCAAAAAGGTGTTGGATTGAAAGGTGTTAACTGAAACTGTTTGTTCAGTGACTGTAATTAATGTCAGTCTCCATGGACCGAATTGTGTCACAGGAGGGTTTCCCTCTTCTATTAAAATGGGACTCCTTTCGATGTGTTATCCCGTACTGTCAGCGGGAGCATCACGCCCGGCACTCACAGGGATCAGCGGCTCCAGAGAGAGGGAGAGGATAGATCAGAATCTGAGAACAATGGGTCAGAATCTGAGAACAATGGGTCAGAATCTGAGAACAATAGATTGGAATGTTACAACAATGAGCAAGAGTTTATCCTCAGAACTTCACGATCTTTCTACACATTATGATCGGTTCTCATTAAACTTTCGCATCTACCTCGCACTTCGGATTGCTCAATACATTTATTATCCCATCCTCGGTCTTGTTGGTGTCCCTGGTTAGTATCTGTTTCCAGGTATTTATTCCTTAAACCATGTTTAACTGTATTATATTCCTGTAATTTACTCTACCCTCCTTGCTGCTGTTGTTAATCCCGGTGAATATCTCCAGTAATTACCTTGATTAACCATGTTTAACTGCATTACTGCTCCTGTAATTTTCTCTACCCTCCTTTCTGCTGTTGTTATTTCTGCTGAATCTCTATCTCCAGAAATCAGCTGTATAAACCACTGCTAACGGTATTTCAGTTCTTGTAATTTACTCTCTCCTCTTTGCTGCTGATACTGTCTCTATTTCCAGCTAGGAGATCTGTAAACCCTGTTTACTGAAATACTGTTCTGGAACGTAAATTTTGGGAAGAGAGAAGACAGTGTCATTGGTCCATTGGTCTCCATCACAAACTCCATCCCCTATCTGTGAACCACATACCCGATCCTGAGGCTGAACCAGACAGTTTACAACCTCTGTGTTCTATTTTTACCTGACCTGAGTTCATCTTCAAATACACTCCATCACCAACCCTGCCTACTACCACCTGAGTAATATCACCCGTCTCCACTTCTGCCTCAGCCCATCTGCTGCATAAACCCTCATATGTGCCTTTGTTAAATCCACACTTGACTATTCCGAATCTCTCCTGGTCACCCTCCCAGTTATAAACCTCCATAAACCACAGCCCATCCAGAACTCTGATGCCTGTATCCTAACTCACACCAAATCCCGATCACCCATCACCCCTGTGCTCACTGATCTACAATGGCTCCCGGTTTGGCAGCACCTTAATTTTAATATTCTCATTCTTGAGTCTGAATCCCTCCATGGCCTCACCACTCCATTAGTCCCATTCTCTTGTGCATTTCTCATATTTCTGCAAATAATATGCCTTCAATCTTTTCTCAATTCTCTTTTTAAAGTGAATTTCTTTCTCTCTGTATCTGTTCCTAGCCACGATTTTCAACTCTACAGACCCACTGTTGCTCAGGGCGCAGAAGATGGGACCCATAAAATGATGCGAACCACACACCCGGCCACTTCTAGTGTGGTCAGCACAGTGTCCCATGGTGGGCAGTACACTTGTGTGGTCAGCACAGTGCCCAATGGTGGACAATGCTCTAGTATGGTCAGCACAGTGCCCCATGCTGCACAGGGCTCTAGTATGGTCAGCACAATGCCCCATGCTGGACAGGGCTCTAGTATGGTCAGCACAATGCCCCATGCTGGACAGGGCTCTAGTATGGTCAGCACAATGCCCCATGCTGGACAATGCTCTAGTATGGTAAGCACAATGCCCCATGCTGGACAGAGCTCTAGTATGGTCAGCAAAGTGCCCCATGCTGGACAGAGCTCTAGTATTATCAGCACAATGCCCCATGCTGGACAGAGCTCTAGTGTGGTCAGCACAATGCCCCATGCTGGACAGAGCTCTCGTGTGGTCAGCACAATGCCCCATGCTGGACAGGGCTCTAGTATTATCAGCACAATGCCCCATGCTGGACAGAGCTCTAGTGTGGTCAGCACAATGCCCCATGCTGGACAGAGCTCTAGTGTGGTCAGCACAATGCCCCATGCTGGACAGAGCTCTAGTATGGTCAGCACAGTGCCCCATGCTGGACAGAACTCTAATATGGTCAGCACAATGCCCCATGCTGGAAAGGGCTCCAGTATGGTCAGCACAATGCCCCATGCTGGACAGAGCTCTAGTATGGTCAGCACAGTGCCCCATGCTGGACAGGGCTCTAGTATGGTCAGCACTATGCCCCATGCTGCACAGGGTTCTAGTATGGTCAGCACAGTGCCTCATGCTGAACAGAGCTCTAGTATGGCCAGCACAATGCCCCATGCTGGACAGGGCTCTACTTTGGTCAGCACAATGCCCCATGCTGGACAGAGCTCTAGCATGGTCAGCACAATGCCCCATGCTGGTCAGGGCTCTAGTATGGTCAGCACAGTGCCCCATGCTGGACAGAGCTCCAGTATGGTCAGCACAATGCCCCATGCTGGACAGGGCTCTAGTATGGTCAGCACAATGCCCCATGCTGGACAGGGCTCCAGTATGGTCAGCACAGTGCCCCATGCTGGACAGGGCTCTTGTATGGTCAGCACAGTGCCCCATGCTGGACAGGGCTCTAGTATGGTCAGCACAGTGCCCCATGCTGGACAGAGCTCTAGTGTGGTCAGCACAGTGCCCCATGCTGGACAGAGCTCTAGGATGGTCAGCACAATGCCCCATGCTGGTCAGGGCTCTAGTATGGTCAGCACAATGCCCCATGCTGCACAGGGCTCTAGTATGGTCAGCACAATGCCCCATGCTGCACGGAGCTCTAGTATGGTCAGCACAATGCCCCATGCTGGACGGAGCTCCAGTATGGTCAGCACAATGCCCCATGCTGGACAGGGCTCTAGTATGGTCAGCACAATTCCCCATGCTGGACAGAGCTCTAGTATGGTCAGCACAGTGCCCCATGCTGGACAGGGCTCTAGTATGGTCAGCACAGTGCCCCATGCTGGACAGAGCTCTAGTATGGTCAGCACAATGCCCCATGCTGGACAGAGCTCTAGTATGGTCAGCACAATGCCCCATGCTGGACAGGGCTCTAGTATGGTCAGCACAATGCCCCATGCTGGACAGGGCTCTAGTATGGTCAGCACAATGCCCCATGCTGGACAGGGCTCTCGTATGGTCAGCACAATGCCCCATGCTGGACAGGGCTCTAGTATGGTCAGCACAATGCCCCATGCTGGACAGAGCTCTAGTATGGTCAGCACAATGCCCCATGCTGGACAGGGCTCTAGTATGGTCAGCACAATGCCCCATGCTGGACAGAGCTCTAGTGTGGTCAGCACAGTGCCCCATGCTGGACAGAGCTCTAGAGTGGTCAGCACAATGCCCCATGCTGGACAGGGCTCTGGTATGGTCAGCACAATGCCCCATGCTGGACAGGGCTCTAGTATGGTCAGCACAATGCCCCATGCTGGACAGGGCTCTAGTATGGTCAGCACAATGCCCCATGCTGGACAGGGCTCTAGTGTGGTCAGCACAG